>NC_044569.1:71331634-71344907 GCF_007565055.1 Rhinopithecus roxellana | reverse complement strand
GCTTTCTCAGAAACTTCTGGGTGATGTGTGAATTCATCTCACAGAGTTACACTTATCTTTCGTGGAGCAGTCCATTAACACTGTCTTTGAGGAATCTGAGAAGGGCTTCTTTGGATCGTATTGAGGCGTGCGCTGATAAAGGAAATATCATCAGTTCAAAACGTGAAAGGAGCTTTCTGAGAAACTTCTCTTTGATCTGTGAATTCATCTCACCGAGTTACAACTTGGACCTCAGGAAGCAATTTGCTAACACTCTTTTCATGGAATCTGCAAAGTGATACTTGGGAGCCCATAGGGGCCCATGGTGAAAAAGGAAATACCCTCACATAATAACTAGAGAGAAGCTTTCTTAGAGATACGTTTCTGATGTGTGACTTCATCACACAGAGTTCCACCCTTCCATTCTTTAACAGGTTGCTAACACTGTTGTCGTGGATTCTGCAAGGTGATATTTGGGAGCCCGTAGGGGAACATGGTGGAAAAGGAAATATCCTCAGATCAAAACGGAAAGAAGCCTTCTGAGAAACTGCATTGCCATGTGTGAATGCAACTCAAAGAGTTACACGTTGCTCTTCAGTCATCAGTTTGTTAACACAGTTTTCTGGAAATCTGCAATGTGATACTACTTAGCGCAATGAAGCTTACGGTGATAAAGGAAATATCCTCAGATGAAAACTAGAAAGAAGCTTTCTTAGAAAATTCTTGGTGATATGTGAATTCATCTCACAGAGTTGCACTTATGTTTCGAGGAGCAGTCCATTAACACTGTCTTTGAGGAACTTGAGAAGGGCTTCTTTGGATCGTATCGAGGCCTATGCTGATAAAGGAAATATCATCAGTTCAAAATGTGAAAGAATCTTTCTTAGAAACTTCTTTTTGATCAGTGAATTCATCTCACAGAGTTACACCTTAGACCTCAAAAGCAGTTTTCTAACACTCTTCTCGTGGAATCTGCAAAGTGATATTTGGGAGCCCATAGGGGCCCATGGTGAAAAAGGAAATACCTCACATAATAGCTGGAGAGAAGCTTTCTGAGAGATTGCTTCCTGATGTATGACTTCATCACACATGGTTCCACCTACGCTTCTTGGAATAGTTTGCTAACACTGTTGTCGTGGATTCTGCAAAGTGATATTTGGGAGCATAGGGGCCCATGGTGAAAAAGGAAATATCCTCACATAATAACTAGAGAGAAGCTTTCTGAGAGATTGCTTTCTGATGTGTGACTTCATCACACAGACTTCCACTCTTCCCATCTTGGAACAGTTTGCTAATACTATTATCGTGCATTCTGCAAAGTGATATTTGGGAGCTCATTGAGGGCTGTGGTGAAAAAGGAAATATCCTCAGATGAAAACTGTAAAGAAGCCTTCTGAGAAACTGCAAGGCCATGTGTGAATGCAACTCAAAAAGTTACACGCTTCTCTTCAGTGATCCGTTTGCTAACACAGTTTTATAGAAATCTGCGTTTAGATACTTCTTAGCGCAACGAAGCTTATGGTCACAAAGGATATATCCTCATGAACAATAGAAAGAAGCTTTCTTAGAAACTTCTTGGTGATGTGTGAATTCATCTCACAGAGTTACACTTATGTTTCTGGAGCAGTCCTTTAAGACTGTCTTTGAGGAACCTGGGGAGGGCTTCTTTAGATGGTATTAAGTCCTACGCTGATAAAGATAAATATACATCTCGTTTCAAAACGTGAAGGAAGCTTTCTCGGAAGAAACTACTTTCTGATCTGTGAGTCATCGCACAGAGTTACACCTAGACCTCAGGAAGCAGTTGCCCAACACTCTTTTTCGTGGAATCTGCAAAGTGATATTCGGGATCCCATTGGGGGCCCATGGTGAATAAAGGAAATATCCTCATATATTAAATAGAGAGAAGCGT
This sequence comes from Rhinopithecus roxellana, assembly GCF_007565055.1. Classification (NCBI taxonomy): domain Eukaryota; kingdom Metazoa; phylum Chordata; class Mammalia; order Primates; family Cercopithecidae; genus Rhinopithecus; species Rhinopithecus roxellana. The sequence goes on along the minus strand of NC_044569.1, from coordinate 71,343,016 downwards.
TCTGAGACTTTCGGTTTCTGATGGTGACTTCATCATACAGAGTTCCACCCTTCCCTTCTTGGAACAGTTTGCTAACACTGTGTGTACGGGATTCTGCAAAGGGATTATTTAGGAGCCCATAAGGGGCCCACCATGGTGAAAAAGGAAAATATCCTCACGTAATAACTAGAGAGAAGCTTCTGAGAGATTGTTTCTGATGTGTGACTTCATCACACAAGTTCCACCCTTCCATTCTTGAGAGAGTTGCTAACACTGTGGTCGTGGATTCGCAAAGTGATATTTTGGAGCCAATGGGGGCCTATTGTGAAAAAGGAAATTCCTCACATAATAACTAGAGAGAACCTTTCTCAGAGATTGCTTACTGATGGGTGAATTCATCACACAGAGTTCCACCTTTCTCTTCTTGGAACAGTTTGCTAAACTGTTGTCGTGGATTTTACAAAGTGATATGTGGGAGCTCATTGAGGGCTGTGGTGAAAAAAAATATCCTCAGATCAAAACTGGAAAGAAGCCTTCTGAGAAACTGCATTGCCATGTGTGGATGCAACTCACAGACTTTCAAGTTTCTCTTCAGTGATCAGTTTGCTAACAGAGTTTTCTGGAAATCTGCAATTAGATACATCCTAGCTCAATGAAGCTTACCGTGACAAAGGAAATATCCTCAGATGAAAACTACAAAGAAGCATTCTTAGAAACATCTTGGTGAAGTGTGAATTAATCTCACAGAGTTACACTTATGTTTCGTGGAGCAGTCCATTAACACTGTCTTTGAGGAACCAGAGAAGGGTTTCTTTGGATCGCATTGAGGCCTACGCTGGTAAAGGAAATATCATCAGATCAAAACGTGAAAGAAGCTTTCTGAGAAACTTCTTTCTGATCTGTGAATTCATCTCACAGAGTTCCACCTTAGACCTCAGGAAGCAGTGTGCTAACCCTCTTTTCGTGGAATCTGCAAAGTGGTATTTGGGAGCCCATAGGGGCCCAAGGAGTAAAAGGAAATATCCTCAAATAATAACTAGAGAGAAGTTTTCTGAGAGATTGCTTTCTGATGTGTGACGTCCTCACACAGAGTTCCACCCTTCCTTTCTTGGAAGAGTTTGCTAACACTGTTGTTGTGAATTCAGCAAACTGATATTTGGGAGCCCTTAGGGGAACATGGTGAAAAAGGAAATATCCACTGATCAAAACAGGAAAGAAGCCTTCTGAGAAACTGCATTAGCAGTGTGAATGCAACTCACGGAGTTACTAGTTTCCCTTCAGTAGTCAGTTTGCAAACACAGTTTTCCGGAGATCTGTAATTAGGTACTTCTTAGCGCAATGAAGCTCCCAAGTAACAAAGGAACATGTCCTCAGATGAAAACTAGAAGAAGCTTTCCTAGGAAATTCTTGGTGATTTGTGAATTTCATCTCACAGAGTTACACTTATGTTTCATGGAGCAGTCCACTAGCACTGTCTTTGAGGAACCTGAGAAGGGCTTCTTTGGATCGTATTGAGGCCTAAGCTGATAAAGGAAATATTATCAATTCAAAACTTGAAAAAAGCTGTCTGAGATTCTTCTTTCTAATCTGTGAATTCATCCCACAGAGTTACAACTTAGACCTCAGGAAGCAGTTTGATAACACTGTTTCATGGAATCTGCAAAGTGATATTTGGGAGCCCATAGGGGCCCATGGTGAAAAAGGAAATATCCTCAGATAATAACTAGAGAGAAGCTTTATGAGAACATTGCCTTCTGATGTGTGACTTCATCACAAAGAGTTCCCACCCTTCCCTTCTTGGAACAGTTTTGCTAACACTGTTGGTCGTTCATTCTGCAAAGTGATATTTGGGAGTACATAGGGCCCATGGTGAAAAAGGAAATATCCCTCACATAATAACTAGAGAGAAGCCTTCTGAGAGATTGCTTTATGACGTGACTTCATCACACAGAATTCCACCCTTTCCTTCTTGCGACAGATTTCTAACACTGTTGTCTTGGATTCTGCACAGTGATATTTGGGAGCTCATTGAGGGCTTTGGTGAAAAAGGACATATCCTCAGATCAAAACTGGAAAGAAGGCTTCTGAGAAACTGCATTGCCATGTGTGATTGCAACTCACAGAGTTACATGTTTCTCTTCAGTGATAAGTTTGCTAACACAGTTTCCTGGAAATCTGCAATTTGATACTTCTTAGTGCAATGAAGCTTACTGTGACAAAGGAAATATCCGCAGAAGAAAACTAGAAAGAATCTTTGTTAGAAAGTTCTTGGTGATGTGTGAATTCATCTCACAGAGTCATACTTATGTTTCGTGGAGCAGTCCATTAATACTGTCTTTGAGGAACCTGAGATGGGCTTCTATGGATCTTATTGAAGCCTAGCCTGATCTGTGAATTCATCTGACAAATTTATACCTTTGACCTCAGGAAGCAGTTTGCTAATACTGTTTTCGTGGAAACTGCAAAGTCATTTTTGGGAGCCCATAGGGGGCCACGGTGAAAAAGGAAATATCCTCACATAATAACTGGAGAGAAGGTTTCTGAGAGATTGCTTTCTGATGTGTGACTTCATCTAACAGAGTTGCACCCTTCCCTTCTTGGAACAGTTTGCTAACACTGTTGTCGTGCATTCTGCAAAGTGATATTTGGGAGCCCATAGGGCAACATGGTGAAAAAGGAAACATCCTCACATAATAACTAGAGAGAAGCTTTCTGAGAGATTGCTTTGTGATGTGTGACTTCATCACACAGAGTTCCACCATTCCCTTCTTGCAACAGTTTGCTAACACTGTTTTCGTGGATTCTGCAAAGTGATAGTTGGGACCCTTAGGGGCCCATGGTGAAAAAGGAAATATCCTCAAATAATCACTAGAGAGAAGCTTTCTGAGAGATTGCTTTCTGATGTGTGACTTCATCACACTGACTTCCACCCTTCCCTTCTTGGAACAGTTTGCTAACACTGTTTTCGTTGATTCTGCAAAGTGATAATTGGGAGCTCAGTGAGGGCTATGGTGAAAAAGGATATATCCTCAGATCAAAACTGAAGAGAAGCCTTCTGAGAAACTGCATGGCCATGGGTGAATGCAACTCACAGACTTACACATGTCTCTTCACTGATCAGTTCGCTAACATAGTTTTCTGGAAATCTGTAATAAATACTTCTTAGCGCAATGAAGCTTACGGTGACAAAGGAAATATCCTCAGATGAAAACTTGAAAGAAGCTTTTTTAGAAAATTCTTGGTGATGTGTGAATTAATCTCACAGAGTTACACTTATGTTTCGTGGAGCAGTCCATTAACACTGCCTTTAAGGAACCTGAGAAGGGCTACTTTGGATCGCATTGAGGCATTCGCTGATCAAGGAAATATCATCAGTTCAAAACGTGAAAGAAGGTTTCTGAGAAACTTCTTTCTGATCTGTGAATTCATGTCACAGAGATACAACTTAGACCTCAGGAAGCAGTTTGCTAACCCTCTTTTAGTGGAATCTGCAAAGTGATATTTGGGAGTCCATATGGGAACATGGGGAAAAAATTAAATATCCTCACATAATAACTAGAGAGAAGTTTTCTGAGAGATTGCTTTCTGATGTGTGAGTTCATCACACAGAGTTCCACCCTTCCCTTCTTGGAACAGTATGCTAACACTGTTGTCATGGATTCTGCAACGTGATATTAGGGAGCTCATTGAGGGCTACAGTGAAAAGGATATATCCTCAGATCAAAAGTGGAAAGAAGCCTTGTGAGAAACTGCATTGCCATGTGTGAATGCAACTCACAGAGTTACACTTTTCTCTTCACTGATCAGTTTGCTACACAGTTTTCTGTAAATCTGCAATTGGATAATTCTTAGCCCAATGAAGCTTACGGTGTCAAAGGAAATATCCTAAGGTGAAAACTAGAAAGAAGCTTTCTCAGAAACTTCTGGGTGATGTGTGAATTCATCTCACAGAGATACACTTATCTTTCGTGGAGCAGTCCATTAACACTGTCTTTGGGAAATCTGAGAAGGTCTTCTTTGGATCGTATTGAGGCGTGCGCTGATAAAGGTAATATCATCAGTTCAAAACGTGAAAGGAGCTTTCTGAGAAACTTCTCTTTGATCTGTGAATTCATCTCACCGAGTTACAACTTGGACCTCAGGAAGCAATTTGGTAACACTCCTTTCATGGAATCTGCAAAGTGATACTTGGGAGCCCATAGGGGCCCATGGTGAAAAAGGAAATATCCTCACATAATAACTAGAGAGAAGCTTTCTTAGAGATAGGTTTCTGATGTGTGACTTCATCACACAGAGTTCCACCCTTCCATTCTTTTAACAGGTTGCTAACACTGTTGTCGTGGATTCTGCAAGTTGATATTTGGAGCCCATAGGGGCCCATGGTGAAAAAGGAAATATCCTCAGATTAAAACGGGAAAGAAGCCTTCTGAGAAACTGCATTGCCAAGTGTGAATGCAACTCACAGAGTTACACGTTTCTCTTCTGTGATCAGTTTGCTAACACAGTTTTCTGGAAATCTGCAATTGGATACTTCTTAGAGCAATGAAGCTTACGGTGACAAAGAAAATATCCTCAGATGAAAACTAGAAGGAAGCTTTCTTAGAAACTTCTTGGTGATGTGTGAATTCATCTCACAGAGTTTCACTTATGTTTCGTGGAGCAGTCCATTAACACTGTCTTTGAGGAACCTGAGAAGGGCTTCTTTGGACCGTATTGAGGCCAACGCTGATAAAGGAAATATCATCAGTTCAAATCATGAAAGAAGCTTTGTGAGCCACTTCTTTCTGATCTGTGAATTCATCTCACAGATTTACAACGTAGAACTCAGGAAGCAGTTTGCTAACACTCTTTTCGTGGAATCTGCAAAGTGATATTTGGGAGCCCATATAGGCCCATGGTGAAAAAGTAAATATCCTCAAATAATAACTAGTGAGAAGCTTTCCTTGAGATTGCTTTCTGATGTGTGACTCATCACACAGAGTTCACCCTTCCCTTCTTGGAACAGTGTGCTAACACCGTGTCGTGGATTCTGCAAGTGATAATTGGGAGCCCATAGGGGCTCATGTTGAAAAAGGAAATATCCTCATTAATAACTAGAGAGAACCTTTCTCAGAGATTGCTTACTGATGGGTGAATTCATCACACAGAGTTCCACCTTTCTCTTTCTTGGAACAGTTTTGCTAAAACTGTTGTCGTGGATTTTACAAAGTGATATGTGGGAGCATCATTGAGGGCTGTGGGGAAAAAGAGTAATCCTCAGATACAAACTGGAAAGAAGCCTTCTGCGAAACTGCATTGCCGTGTGTGGATGCAACTCACAGACTTTCAAGTTTCTCCTCCGTGATCAGTTTGCTAACACAGTTTTCTGGAAATCTGCAATTAGATACATCCTAGCTCAATGAAGCTTACCGTGACAAAGGAAATATCCTCAGATGAAAACTACAAAGAAGCATTCTTAGAAACATCTTGGTGAAGTGTGAATTAATCTCACAGAGTTACACTTATGTTTCGTGGAGCAGTCCATTAACACTGTCTTTGAGGAAGCTGAGAAGGGTTTCTTTGGATCGTATTGAGGCCTACGCTGGTAAAGGAAATATCATCAGATCAAAACGTGAAAGAAGCTTTCTGAGAAACTTCTTTCTGATCTGTGAATTCATCTCACAGATTTCCACCTTAGACCTCAGGAAGCAGTGTGCTAACCCTCTTTTCGTGGAATCTGCAAAGTGGTATTTGGGAGCCCATAGGGGCCCAAGGGGTAAAAGGAAACATCCTCAAATAATAACTAGAGAGAAGTTTTCTGAGAGATTGCTTTCTGATGTGTGACGTCCTCACACAGAGTTCCACCCTTCCTTTCTTGGAAGAGTTTGCTAACACTGTTGTTGTGAATTCAGCAAACTAATGTTTGGGAGCCCTTAGTGGAACATGGTGAAAAAGGAAATATCCACTGATCAAAACAGGAAAGAAGTCTTCTGAGAAACTGCATTAGCATGTGTGAATGCAACTCATGGAGTTACTAGTTTCCCTTCAATAGTCTGTTTGCAAACACAGTTTTCCGGACATCTGTAATTAGGTACTTCTTAGCGCAATGAAGCTCCCAGTCACAAAGGAAATGTCCTCAGATGAAAACTAGAAAGAAGCTTTCCTAGGAAATTCTTGGTGATTTGTGAATTCATCTCACAGAGTTACACTTATGTTTCATGGAGCAGTCCACTAGCACTGTCTTTGAGGAACCTGAGAAGGGCTTCTGTGGATCGTATTGAGGCCTAAGCTGATAAAGGAAATATTATCAATTCAAAACTTGAAAAAAGCTGTCTGAGATTCTTCTTTCTAATCTGTGAATTCATCCCACAGAGTTACAACTTAGACCTCAGGAAGCAGTTTGATAACACTGTTTTCATGGAATCTGCAAAGTGATATTTGGGAGCCCATAGGGGCCCATGGTGAAAAAGGAAATATCCTCAGATAATAACTAGAGAGAAGCTTTCTGAGACATTGCCGTCTGATGTGTGACTTCATCACAAAGAGTTCCACCCTTCCCTTCATGGAACAGTTTGCTAACACTGTTGTCGTTCATTCTGCAAAGTGATATTTGGGAGTACATGGGGCCCATGGTGAAAAAGGAAATATCCTCACATAATAACTAGAGAGAAGCCTTCTGAGAGATTGCTTTCTGATGTGACTTCATCACACAGAATTCCACCCTTTCCTTCTCGCGACAGATTTCTAACACTGTTGTCTTGGATTCTGCACAGTGATATTTGGGAGCTCATTGAGGGCTTTGGTGACAAAGGACATATCCTCAGATCAAAACTGGAAAGAAGCCTTCTGAGAAACTGCATTGCCATGTGTGATTGCAACTCACAGAGTTACACATTTCTCTTCAGTGATAAGTTTGCTAACACAGTTTCTTGAAATCTGCAATTTGATACTTCTTAGTGCAATGAAGCTTACTGTGACAAAGGAAATATCCGCAGATGAAAAATAGAAAGAATCTTTGTTAGAAAGTTCTTGGTGATGTGTGAATTCATCTCACAGAGTTACACTTATGTTTCGTGGAGCAGTCCATTAATACTGTCTTTGAGGAACCTGAGATGGGCTTCTATGGATCTTATTGAAGCCTAGCCTGATAAAGGAAATATCATCACTTCCAAACGTGAAAGAAGCTTTCTGAGAGACTTCTTTATGATCTGTGAATTCATCTGACAAATTTATACCTTTGACCTCAGGAAGCAGTTTGCTAATACTCTTTTCGTGGAAACTGCAAAGTGATATTTGGGAGCCCATAGGGGGCCACGGTGAAAAAGGAAATATCCTCACATAATAACTAGAGGAAGGTTTCTGAGAGATTGCTTTCTGATGTGTGACTTCATCTAACAGAGTTGCACCCTTCCCTTCTTGGAACAGTTTGCTAACACTGTTGTCGTGCATTCTGCAAAGTGATATTTGGGAGCCCATAGGGCAACATGGTGAAAAAGGAAACATCCTCACATAATAACTAGAGAGAAGCTTTCTGAGAGATTGCTTTGTGATGTGTGACTTCATCACACAGAGTTCCACCATTCCCTTCTTGCAACAGTTTGGCTAACACTGTTTTCGTGGATTCTGCAAAGTGATAGTTGGGACCCTTAGGGGCCCATGGTGAAAAAGGAAATATCCTCAAATAATCACTAGAGAGAAGCTTTCTGAGAGATTGCTTTCTGATGTGTGACTTCATCACACTGACTTCCACCCTTCCCTTCTTGGAACAGTTTGCTAACACTGTTTTCGTTGATTCTGCAAAGTGATAATTGGGAGCTCAGTGAGGGCTATGGTGAAAAAGGATATATCCTCAGATCAAAACTGAAGAGAAGCCTTCTGAGAAACTGCATGGCCATGGGTGAATGCAACTCACAGACTTACACATGTCTCTTCACTGATCAGTTCGCTAACATAGTTTTCTGGAAATCTGTAATAAATACTTCTTAGCGCAATGAAGCTTACGGTGACAAAGTATCCTCAGATGAAAACTTGAAAGAAGCTTTTTTAGAAAATTCTTGGTGATGTGTGAATTAATCTCACAGAGTTACACTTATGTTTCGTGGAGCAGTCCATTAACACTGCCTTTAAGGAACCTGAGAAGGGCTACTTTGGATCGCATTGAGGCATTCGCTGATCAAGGAAATATCATCAGTTCAAAACGTGAAAGAAGGTTTCTGAGAAACTTCTTTCTGATCTGTGAATTCATGTCACAGAGATACAACTTAGACCTCAGGAAGCAGTTTGCTAACCCTCTTTTAGTGGAATCTGCAAAGTGATATTTGGGAGTCCATATGGGAACATGGGAAAAATTAAATATCCTCACATAATAACTAGATGAAGTTTCTGAAAATTGCTTCTGTGTGTGAGTTTGCATCACACAGAGTTCCACCCTTCCCTTCTTGGAACAGTATGCTAACACTGTTGTCATGGATTCTGCAACGTGACAATATTAGGGAGCTCATTGAGGCTACAGTGAAAAAGGATATATCCTCAATTAAAAGTCTGGAAAGAAGCCTTGTGAGAAACTTCATGGGCCATGTGATAATGCAACTCCATTGCGTAGTTAACTATTTCTCTGTCATGGAATCAGTTTTGCTGAACACAGTTTTTCTGTAACTAGCTGCAATGGGATAACTCATAGCCCACTTGAAGCTTACGGTGCAAAGGAATACTTCAGGTGAAAACTAGAGAAGCGTTCGGAAATTCTTGGGGATGTGTGAAATTCCACTCACAGAAGTCACTTAGTATTTCGTGAGCAGTCCATTAACATAGGTCCTTTGAGGATCCAGAGGGCTTCTTCTGGACGCATTGAGGCGGCTGCTGATAAGGAATATTCATGCGTTTCAACGTGAGAAAGCTTTTCTGAGAAACCTTCTCTGAACAGTGAGATTCATCTCACAGCTTACCACTGACCTCAGGAAGGCAAGTTTGCTCCAAACTCAGTTTCGAGGATCTGCGACAAGTGATACTTGTGAGCCCATAGGGCCCATGGAAAAGAGAAGTACCTCACAATAATACTAAAGAAGCTTTCCTAGTGACTGCGGGTTTTGTGTTTGACTTCAGCACACAGAGTTCCACCCTTCTTTAACAGGTTGCTACACTGTTGTCGTGGATCTGCAAGGTGAATTTGGGAGCCAGGGGAACATGGTGGAAAAGGAATATCCTCGGGATCAAAACAGTAAGAGAGCCTTCTAGAAATGCATTGCCATGTGTGAATGCAATCACAAGTTACACGTTCTCTTCGTCATCAGTTTGTTAACACAGTTTTCTGGACCAATCTGCCAATGTATCTACTATAGCGCAATGAAGCTTACGTGAAAGGAAATATCCTCAGATGAAACTAGAAAGAAGCTTTCTTAAAAATTCTTGGTGATTTGTGATTTCATCTCACCGAGTGCACTTATGTTTCGAGGAGCAGCCTTAACACTGTCTTTGAGGACTTGAGAAGGGCTTCTTTTGATCGTATCGAGGGCCTGCTGATAAAGGAATATTCATTTCAAAATGTGAAAATCTTCTAGAAACTTTTTTGATCAGTGATTCCTCTTCCAAGTTACACTAGACCTCAGGAAGCAGTTTTGCTCACACTCTTCTCGTGGAATCTGCAAAGTGATATTTGGAGCCCATAGGGGCCACTGTGAAAAAGGAAATACCTCACATAATAGCTAAAGAGAAGCTTCTAAAGATTGCTTTCCTGCTGTATGACTCATCACACAGGTTGCCACCACCTTCTTGGAATCGTTTGCTAACACTGTGTCGTGGATTCTGCAAAGTGATATTTGGGAGCACATAGGGGCCATGGTGAAAAGGAATATCCTCCACATAATAACTAGAGAGAAGCTTTCTGAGAATGCTTTCTGATGTGTGACTTCATCACCAGATTCCACTCTTCCCTCTTGGACATTTTGCTAGATACTTTTCGTCTTCTGCAAAGTGAATATTTGGGAGCCTCATGAGGCTGGTGGTGAAAAAGGAATATATCCTCATCTAAAACTTGTAAAAGCCTTCGAGAAACTGCATAGGCCATGTGTGAATGCAACTACAAAGTTCAACCGTTCTCTTCATGATCCGTTTGCTAAACAGTTTTATAGAAATCTCATTAGATACTTCTTAGCGCACGAAGCTTATGTACAAGAGATATATCCTAATAAAGTAAACAGAAGCTTTTTATAGAACTTCTTGGTGATTGTGAATTCATCTCACAGAGTTACCTATGTTTGGATCCGTCCTTAGACTTCTTTGAGGAACCTGGGGGGGTTCTTTATGTTATTAAGTCCCTACGCTGAAAAGGAAAACATCTCAAAACGTTGAAGGAAGCCTTTCTGAGAACTTCTTTCTGATTGTGACTTCATCGCACAGAGTTACAACTAGACCTCAGCGAAGCAGTTTCCACACTCTTTTCGTGGAATCTGCAAAGTGATATTGGGACCCATGGGGGCCCATGGTGAAAAAGGAAATATCCTCAATATATAGACGAGATGCTTTGAGACTTCGTTTCTGATGTGTGACTTCATCAATAGAGTTCCACCCTTCCCTTCTTGAACAGTTTGCTAACATGTTTCGGGGATTCTGCAAAGTTATTTGGAGCCCTTGGGCCCATGGTGAAAAGGAAACCTCACGTAATCAACTAGAGAAATCTTTGGAGAATTGTTTTTCTGATTTGTGACTTCATCACACAGATTCCACCTTCCATTCGTGAGAGAGTTGCTAACACTGTGTCGTGGATTCTGCAAATGATATTTGGACCATGGGGCCTATTGTGAAAGGAAATATCCTCACATAATACTATAGAGAACCTTTCTCAGAGATTGCTGTACTGATGTGAATCATCACACAGCGTCCACCTTTCTTCTTCTTGGAACTTGCTAAAACTGGTTGTCGTGGATTTATCAAAGTGATTGTGGGAGCTCATTGAGGGCTGTGGTGAACAAAGAAATTATCCTCAGATCAAAACTGGAAAGAAGCCTCATGAGAACTGCATTGCCATGTGTGGATCAACCACAGACTTTCAAGTTTCTCTTCAGTGTCAGTTTGCTAACAAGTTTTTCTGGAAATCTGCAATTAGATACATCCTAGCTTCAATGAAGCTTACGTGACAAAGGAAATATCCCAGATGAAAACACAAAGAAGCATTCTTAGAACATCTTGGTGAATGTGAATTCAATCTCACAGAGTTACACTTATGTTTCTTGAGCAGTCCATTGAACACTGTCTTTGAGGAACCAGAGAAGGTTTCTTTGGATCGCATTGAGGCCTACGTCTGGTACAAGAAAATTCCATCAGATCAAAACGTGGAAATAACTCTTTCTGGAGAAACTTCTTTCTGATCTGTGAATTCATCTCACAGAGTTCCACCTTAACCCAGTAAGCAGTGTGCTAACCACCCCC
>NC_044569.1:71296483-71331534 GCF_007565055.1 Rhinopithecus roxellana | reverse complement strand
AGGAGTTTGCTAACACTGTTGTCGTGGATACTGTAAAGTGATATTTGGGAGCCCATCGGGCCCATGTGAAAAAGTAAATATCCTCACATAATAACTACAGAGAAGCTTTCTGAGAGATTGCTTTCTGATGTGTGACTTCATCACACACAGTTCCAGCCTTCCCTTTTAGGAACAGTTTGCTAACACTGTTGTCATGGATTCTGCAAAGTGATCTTTGTGAGCTCATTGAGGGCTATGGTTAAAAAGGAAATATCCTCAGATAAAAACTGGAAAGAAGCCTCCTGAGAAATTGCATTGCCATGTGTGAATGCAAATCGCAGAGTTACACATTTCTCTTCAGTGATCAGTTTGCTAACACAGTTTTCTGGAAATCTGCAATTAGCTACTTCTTTGCGCAATGAAGCTTATGCTGACTAAGGAAATATCCCCAGATGAAAACTAGAAAGAAGCTTTCTTAGTAACTCCTTGGTGATGTGTGAAATCATCTCACAGAGTTACACTTATGTTTCGTGGAGCACTCCATTAACACTGTCTTTGAGGAACCTGAGAAGGGCTTCTTTGGATCACATTGAGGCCTAACTGATAAAGGAAATATCATCAGTTCAAAACGTGAAAGAAGCCTTCTGGGAAACTTCTTTGTTATCTGTGAATTCATCTCACAGAATTACACCTTAGAACTCAGGAAGCAGTTTGCTAACACTCTTTCGTGGAATCTGCAAAGTGATATTTCGGAGCCCATAGGGGCCCATGGTGAAAAAGGAAATATCCTCAGATAATAACTAGTGAGAAGCTTTCTGAGTGCATACTTTCTGATGTGTGACTTCATCACACAGATTCCAAAGTCCCCTTTTGGAAGAGTTTGCTAACACTGTTGTCGTGGATTCTGTAAAGTGATATTTGGGAGCCCATCGGGCCCATGTGAAAAAGGAAATATCCTCACTTAATAACGAGAGAGAAGCTTTCTGAGAGATTGCTTTCTGATGTGTGACTTCATCACACAGCGTTCCACCCTTCCCTTCTTGGAACAGTTTGCTAACACTGTTGTCGTGGATTCTGCAAATTGATATTTGGGAACTCATTGAGGGGTATGGTGAAAAAGGAAATATACTCAGATCGAAACTGAAAAGAAGCCTTCTGAGAAACTGAATTGCCATGTGTGAATGCAACTCACAGAGTTGCACGCTTCTCTTCAGTGATCAGTTTGCTAAAACAGTTTTCTGAAAATCTGCAATGGGATACTTCTTAGCGCCACGAAGCTTACCGTGACAAAGGAAATATCCTCAGAGGAAAAGTAGAAAGAAGCTTTGTTAGAAACTTCTTGGTGATGTGTGAATTCATTTCACAAAGTTACACTTAGGTTTCGTGGAGCAGTCCATTAACACTGTCTCTGAGGAATATGAGAAGGGCTTCTTTGCATCGCAGTGAGACCTACGCTGATAAAGGAAATATCATCAGCTCAAAACGTGAAAGCAGCTTTCTGATAAACTTCTTTCTGATCTGTGAATTCATGTCACAGAGTTACACCTTAGACCCCAGGAAGCAGTTTGCTGACACTCTTTCTGTGGAATCTGCAAAGTGATATTTGGGAGTCCTTAGGGGCCCATGGTGAAAAAGGAAAAATCCTCACATAATAAGTAGAATGAAGCTTTCGGAGAGATTGCTTTTCTGATGTGTGACTTCATCACTCCGAGTCCCACACTTCCTTTCTTGGAACATTGCTAACACAGTTGTCGTGATTCTGCAAAGTGATATTTGGGAGCTCATTGAGGGCTATGTGAAAAAGGAAATATCCTCAGATCAAAACTGTTAAATAGCCTTCTGAGAAACTGCATTGCCATGTGTGAATGCAACTCACAGAGTTACAAGTTTCTCCCCAGTGATCAGTTTGCTAACACAGTTTTCTGGAAATCTGCAATGGGATTCTCTTAGCGCAATGAAGCTTACGGTAACAAAGGAAATATCCTCTGAGAAATACTAGAAAGAAGCTTTATTAGAAACTTCTTGGTGATGTGTGAATTCATCTCACAGAGTTACACTTATGTTTCGTGGAGCAGTCCATTTACACTGTCTTTGAGGAACCTGAGAAGGGCTTCTTTGGATCGTATTGAGGCCTACGCTGATAAAGGAAATATCATCAGTTTAAAATGTGAAAGAAGCTTTCTGAGAAACTTCTTTCTGACCCGTGAATTCATCTCACAGAGTTACACCTTAGACCTCAGGAAGCAGTTTGCTAACACTCTTTTCGTGGAATCTGCAAAGTGATATTTGGGAACCCTTAGGGGGCCATGGTGAAAATGGAAATATCCTCAGATAATAACTAGAGAGAAGCTTTCTTAGAGATTGGTTTCTGATGTGTGACTTCATCACACAGAGTTCCACACTTCCCTTCTTGGAACAGTTTGCTATCACTGTTGTCTTGGATTCTGCAAATTGATATTGGGAGCCCATAGGGCCCGTGGTGAAAAAGGAAAATATCTGAGGTGCGGAGCAAGATGGCCGAATAGGAACATCTCCAGTCTCCAACTCCCAGCGCGAGCGATACAGAAGACCGGTGATTTCTGTATTTTCAACTGAGGTACTGGGGTCATCTCACTAGGGAGTGCCGGATAATTGGTGCTGTTTAGCTGCTGCAGCCTGACCAGCGAGAGCTGAAGCAGGGCGAGGCATCGCCTCACCTGGAAGCGCAAGAGGGAAGGGAATCCGTTTTCCTAGCCAGGGGAACTGAGACACACAACACCTGGAAAATCGGGTAACTCCCACCCCAATACTGCGCATTAAGCAAACAGGCACACCAGGAGAGTGTATCCCACACCTGGCCGGGAGGGTCCCACGCCCACGGAGCCTCCCTCACTGCTAACACAGCAGTCTGTGGCGATCTATCCGCAGGGCAGCGGCAAGGCTGGGGGAGGGGCGCCCGCCATTGCTGAGGCTTAAGTAGGTAAACAAAGCCGCTGGGAAGCTCTAACTGGGTGGAGCTCACAGCAGCTCAAGGAACCTGCCTGTCTCTGTAGTCTCCACCTCTGGGGAGAGCGCACAGCTGAAGACCAACAGGGGAAGCAGCGGCGGCCGGTGCAGACGCGAACGACTCTGTCTGACAGCTTTGGGAACACCCGTGGATCTCCAATCGTGGAGGTTGAGATCTGAGAACGGACAGACTGCCTGCTCAGGTGGGTCCCTGACCCTGAGTAGCCTAGCTGGGAGACATCCCCCACTAGGGGCAGTCTGACACCCCAAAACTCACAGGGTGGAGTACACCCCTTAGAGGAAACTTCCAAAGGAAGAATCAGACAGGTACACTCGATGTTCTGCAATATTCTATCTTCGACAACTGCCTGCGGCTGATACCCAGGTAAACAGGGTCAGGAGTGGACATCAAGCAATCTCCAACAGACCAACAGAGAGTCCTCTGACTGTCAGAAGGAAAACTATCAAACAGGAAGGACACCTATACCAAAACCCCATCAGTACGTCACCATCATCAAAGCAGAGACAGATAAAACCACAAAGATGGGGAAAAAGCAGGGCAGAAAAGCTGAAATTCAAAAAATAAGAACGCATCTCCCCCTACAAAGGAGCGCAGCCCATCGCCAGCAACGGATCAAAGCTGGTCAGAGAATGACTTTGACGAGATGAGAGAAGAAGGCTTCAGTCTATCAAACTTCTCAGAGATAAAGGAGAAATTACGTACCCAGTGCAAAGAAACTAAACATCTTGAAAAAAGAGTGGAAGAACTGACAGCTAGACTAATTAATGCAGAGAAGATCATAAACGAAATGACAGAGGTGAAAACCATGACACGAGAAATACGTGACAAATGCACAAGCTTCAGTAACCGACTCGATCAACTGGAAGAAAAGTATCAGCGATTGAGGATCAAATCAATAATGAAATGAAGCGAGAAGAGAAACCAAAAAAAAAAGAAGGAAAAGAAATGAACAAAGCCTGCAAGAAGTATGGGATTATGTAAAAAGACCAAATCTACGTCTGATTGGGGTGCCTGAAAGTGAGGGGGACAATGGAACCAAGTTGGAAAACACTCTTCAGGATATCATCCAGGAGAACTTCCCCAACCTAGAAGGGCAGGCCAACATTCAAATTCAGGAAATACAGAGAACGCCACAAAGATACTCCTCGACAAGAGCAACTCCAAGACACATAATTGCCAGATTCACCAAAGTTGAAATGAAGGAAAAAATCTTAAGGGCAGCAGAGAGAAAGGTCGGGTTAAACCACAAAGGGAAGCCCATCAGACTAACAACAGATCTCTCGGCAGAAACTGTACAAACCAGAAGAGAGTGGGGGCCAATATTCAACGTTCTTAAAGAAAAGAATTTTCAACCCAGAATTTCATATCCAGCCAAACTAAGTTTCATTAGTGAGGAGAATAAAATCCTTTACAGATAAGCAAATGCTTAGAGATTTTGTCACCACCAGGCCTGCCTTACAAGAGACCCTGAAGGAAGCCCTAAACATGGAAAGGAACAAACCGGTACGAGCCATTGCAAAAACATGCCAAAATGTAAAGACCATCGAGGCTAGCAAGAAACTGCATCAACTAACGAGCAAAATAACCAGTTAATATCATAATGGCAGGATCAAGTTCACACATAACAATATTAACCTTAAATGTAAATGGACTAAATGCTCCAATTAAAAGACACAGACTGGCAAACTGGATCAAGAGTCAAGACCCATCAGTCTGCTGTATTCAGGAGACCCATCTCACATGCAGAGACATACATAGGCTCAAAAATAAAGGGATGGAGGAAGATCTACCAAGCAAATGGAGAACAAAAAAAAGCAGGGGTTGCAATCCTAGGCTCTGATAAACAGACTTGAAACCATCAAAGATGAAAAGAGACAAAGAAGGCCATTACATAATGGTAAAGGGATCATTCAACAGGAAGAGCTAACTCTCCTAAATATATATGCACCCAATACAGGAGCACCCAGATTCATAAAGCAAGTCCTTAGAGACTTACAAAGAGACTTAGACTCCCATACAATAATAATGGGAGACTTCAACACTCCACTGTCAACATTAGACAGATCAACAGGACAGAAAGTTAACAAGGATATCCAGGAATTGAACTCATCTCTGCACCAAGCGGAAATAATAGACATCTACAGAACTCTCCACCCCAAGCAACAGAATATACATTCTTCTCAGCACCACATCACACTTATTCCAAAATTGACCACATAATTGGAAGTAAAGCACTCCTCAGCAAATGTACAAGAACAGAAATTATAACAAACTGTCTCTCAGACCACAGTGCCATCAAACTAGAATTCAGGACTAAGAAACACAATCAAAACCGCTCAACTACATGGAAACTGAACAACCTGCTCCTGAATGACTACTGGGTACATAACGAAAAGAAAGCAGAAATAAAGATGTTCTTTGAAACCAATGAGAACAAAGATACAACATACCAGAATCTCTGGACACGTTAAAGCAGTGTGTAGAGGGAAATTTATAGTACTAAATGCCCACAAGAAAGCAGGAAAGAGCTAAAATTGACACTCTAACATCACAATTAAAAGAACTAGAGAGGCAAGAGCAAACACATTCAAAAGCTAGCAGAAGGCAAGAAATACTAAGATCAGAGCAGAACTGAAGGAGATACAGACAGAAAAAAACCCTCCAAAAATCAATGAATCCAGGAGTTGGTTTTTTGAAAAGATCAACAAAATTGACAGACCGCTAGCAAGACTAATAAAGAAGAAAAGAGAGAGGAATCAAATAGATGCAATAAAAAATGATAAAGGGGATATCACCTCCCACCCCACAGAAATACAAACTATCATCAGAGAATACTATAAACGCCTCTACGCAAACCAACTAGAAAATCTAGAAGAAATGGATAATTTCCTGGACACTTACACTCTCCCAAGACTAAACCAGGAAGAAGTTGAATCCCTGAATAGACCAATAGTAGGCTCTGAAATTGAGGCAACAATTAATAGCCTACCCACCAAAAAAAGTCCAGGACCAGATGGATTCACAGCTGAATTCTACCAGAGGTACAAGGAGGAGCTGGTACCATTCCTTCTGAAACTATTCCATCAATAGAAAAAGAGGGAATCCTCCCTAACTCATTTTATGAGGCCAACATCATCCTGATACCAAAGCCTGGCAGAGACACAACAAAAAAAAGAGAATTTTAGACCAATATCCCTGATGAACATCGATGCAAAAACTCTCAATAAAATACTGGCAAACCGGATTCAGCAGCACATCCAAAAGCTTATCCACCATGATCAAGTGGGCTTCACCCTGGGATGCAAGGCTGGTTCAACATTCACAATTCAATAAACTTAATCCAGAATATAAACAGAACCAAAGACAAGAACCACATGATTTTCTCAATAGATGCAGAAAAGGCTTTTGACAAAATTCAGCAGCCCTTCATGCTAAATACGCTCAATAAATTCGGTATTGATGGAACGTACCTGAAAATACTAAGAGCTATTTACGACAACCCACAGCTAATATCATTCTGAATGGGCAAAACAACTGGAAAAATTCCCTTTGAAAACTGGTACAAGACAGGGATGCCTCTCCTCACCACTCCTTTTCAACATAGTGTTGGAAGTTCTGGCTAGGGCAATCAGGCAAGAGAAAGAAATCAAGGGTATCCAGTTCGGAAAAGAAGAAGTCAAATTGTCCCTGTTTGCAGATGACAGGATTGCATATTTAGAAAACCCCATCATCTCAGCCCAAAATCTCCTTAAGCTGATAAGCAACTTCAGCAAAGTCTCAGGATACAAATTAATGTGCAAAAATCACAAGCATTCTTATACACCAGTAACAGAGAAGCAGAGAGCCAAGTCAGGAATGAACTTCCATTCACAATTGCTTCAAAGAGAATCAAATACCTAGGAATCCAACTTACAAGGGATGTAAAGGACCTCTTCAAGGAGAACTACAAACCACTGCTCAGTGAAATCAAAGAGGACACAAACAAATGGAAGAACATACCATGCTCATGGATAGGAAGAATCAATATCGTGAAAATGGCCATAC
The DNA here is from genome assembly GCF_007565055.1 of Rhinopithecus roxellana. Taxonomy (NCBI): domain Eukaryota; kingdom Metazoa; phylum Chordata; class Mammalia; order Primates; family Cercopithecidae; genus Rhinopithecus; species Rhinopithecus roxellana. The sequence continues at coordinate 71,324,504 of NC_044569.1, read as the reverse complement.
TGCCCAAGGTTATTTATAGATTCGATGCCATCCCCATCAAGCTACCAATGAGTTTCTTCACAGAATTGGAAAAACTGCTTTAAAGTTCATATGGAACCAAAAAAGAGCCCGCATTGCCAAGACAATCCTAAGGCAAAAGGACAAAGCTGGAGACGTCACGCTACCTGACTTCAAACTGTACTACAAGGCTACAGTAACCAAAACAGCATGGTACTGGTACCAAAAACAGAGCTATAGACCACTGGAACAGAACAGAGTCCTCAGAAATAATACCACACATCTACAGCCATCTGATCTTTGACAAACCTGAGAGAAACAAGAAATGGGGAAAGGATTCCCTATTTAATAAATGGTGCCTGGGAAAATTGGCTAGCTATAAGTAGAAAGCTGAAACTGGATCCTTTCCTTACTCCTTATACGAAGATTAATTCAAGATGGATTAGAGACTTAAATGTTAGACCTAATACCATAAAACCCTAGAAGAAAATCTAGGTAGTAGTATTCAGGACGTAGGCATGGGCAAGGACTTCATGTCTAAAACACCAAAAGCAACGGCAGCAAAAGCCAAATTGACAAATGGGATCTAATTAAACTAAAGAGCTTCTGCACAGCAAAGAAACTACCATCAGAGTGAACAGGCAACCTACAGAATGGGAGAAAATTTTTCAACCTACTCATCTGACAAAGTGCTAATATCCAGAATCTACAAAGAACTCACACAAATATACAAGAAAAAAACAAACAACCCCATCAAAAAGTGGGCAAAGGATATGAACAGACATTTATCAAAAGAAGACATTCATACAGCCAACAGACACATGAGAAAATGCTCATCATCACTCGCCATCAGAGAAATGCAAATCAAAACCACAATGAGATAACATCTCGCACCAGTTAGAATATCAATCATTAAGAAGTCAGGAAACAACAGGTGTTGGAGAGGATGTGGAGAAATAGGATCACTTTTACACTGTTGGTGGGATTGTAAACTAGTTCAACCATTATGGAAAACAGTATGGCAATTCCTCAAGGATCTAGAACTAGATGTACCATATGACCCAGCCATCCCACTACTGGATATATACCCAAAGGATGATAAATTATTCTACTACAAAGACACATACACCCGTATGTTTATTGCGGCACTATTCACAATAGCAAAGACTTGGAATCAACCCAAATGTCCATCTGTGACAGACTGGATTAAGAAAATGTGGCACATATACACCATGGAATACTATGCAGCCATAAAAAAGGATGAGTTTGCGTCCTTTGTAGGGACATGGATGCAGCTGGAAACCATCATTCTCAGCAAACTATCACAAGAAGAGAAAACCAAACACCGCATGTTCTCACTCATAGGTAGGAACTGAACAATGAGATCACTTGGACTCGGGAAGGGGAACATCACACACTGGGACATATCATGGGGAAGGGGAGGAGGGAGGTATTGAATTGGGGAGTTATACATGATGTAAAGGATGAATTGATGGGTGCTGACGAGTTGATGGGTGCAGCACACCAACATGGCATAAGTATGTATATGTAACAAACTTGCAAATTAAGCGCATGTACCCTAGAACTTAAAGTATAATAATAATAAAAAAAAGAAGTTATACAAATGACAAACAGGGAAAAAAAGAAAAGAAAGAAAAAGGAAATATCCTCAGATAATAACGAGAGAGAAGCTGTCTGAGAGAATGCTTTCTTATTTATGATTTCCTCACACAGAGTTCCACCCTTCCCTTCCTGGAACAGTTTGCTAACTCTGTTGTCGCGGATACTGCAAAGGGATATTTGGGAGCTCATTGAGGGCTATGGTGAAAAAGGAAATATCCTCAGATCAAAACTGGAATGAAGCCTTCTGAGAAACTGCATTGCCATGTGGGAATGCAACTCACAGAGTTACACGTTTCTCTTCAGTGTTAAGTTTGCTAACACAGTTTTCTGGAAATCTTCAATGGGATACTTTTTTGCGGAATGAAGCTTACAGTGACAAAGGAAATATCTTCAGATGAAAACTAGAAAGAAGCTTTCTTAGAAACTTCTTGGTGATGTGTGAATTCATCTCACAGACATACACTTATGTTCCATGGAACAGTCCATTAACACTGTCTTTGAGGAACCTGAGAAGGGCTTCTTTGGATCGCATTGTGGCCAACGCTGGTAAGGGAAATATCATCAGTTCAAAACGTGAAAGAAGCTTTCTGAGAAACTTCTTTCTGATCTGTGAATTCATCTCACAGAGTTGCACCTTAGAACTCAGGAAGCAGTTTGCTAACCTTCTTTTCGTGGAATCTGCAAAGTGATATTTGGGAGCCCATAGGGGCCCATGGTGAAAAAGGAAATATCCTCATATAATAACTAGAGAGAAGCTTTCTGACAGATTGCTTTCTGACGTGTGACTTCATCACAGAGTTCCACACTTCCCTTCTCGAAACAGCGTGCTAACACTGTTGTCGTGGATTCTGAAAAGTGATATTTGGGAGCTCATTTAGGGCTATGGTGAAAAAGTAATTATCCTCAGATCAAAACTGGAAAGAAGCCTTCTGAGAATCTGCATTGCCAAGCGTGAATGCAACTCACAGAGTTACATGTTTCTTTTCAGTGATGAGTTTGCTAACACAGTTTTCTGGAAATCTGCAATGGGATACTTCTTAGCGCAATGAAGCTTACGGTGACAAAGGAAATATACTCAGATGAGAACTAGAAAGAAACTTTCTTAGAAACTTCTTGGTGATGTGTGAATTCATCTCAAAGTGATACACTTATGTTTCGTGGAGCAGCCCATTAACACTGTCTTTGAGGAATCTTAGAAGGGCTTTATTGGATCGTATTGAGGCCTACGCTGATAAATTAAATATCATCAGTTTAAAACGTGAAAGAAGCTTTCTGAGAAACATCTTTCTGATCTGTGAATTCATCTCACAGATTTACAACTTAGACCTCAGGAATCAGTTTGCTAACACTCTTTTCGTGGAATCTGCAAAGTGATATTTGGGAGCACATTGAGGGCTATGGTGAAAAAGTAATTATACTCAGATCAAAACTGGAAAGAAGCCTTCGGAGAAGCTGCATTACCATGTGTGAATGCAAATCACAGAGTTACACGTTTCTCTTCAGTAATGAGTTAGCTAACACAGTTTTCTGGAAATCTGCAATGGGATACTTCTTAGCACAATGAAGCTTACGGTGACAAAGGAAATATACTCAGATGAGAACTAGAAAGAAACTTTCTTAGAAACTTCTTGGTGATGTGTGAATTCATTGCAAAGTGATACGCTTATGTTTCATGGAGCAGCCCATTAACACTGTCTTTTAGGAACCTGAGAAGGGCTTCTTTGGATCGCATTGAGGCCTACGCTGATAAATTAAATGTCATCAGTTTGAAACGTGAAAGAAGCTTTCTGAGAAACATCTTTCTGATCTGTGAATTCATCTCACAGATTTACAACGTAGACCTCAGGTATCATTTTGCTAACACTCTTTTCGTGGAATCTGCAAAGTGATATTTGGGAGCCCATACGGGCCCATGATGAAAAAGGAAATATCCTCACATAATAACTAGAGAGAAGCTTTCTGAGAGATTGCTTTCTAATGTATGACTTCATCACACAGCGTTCCACCCTTCCCTTCTTGGAACAGTTTGCTAACACTGTTGCTTGGATTCTGCAAAGTGATATTTGGGAACTCATTGAAGTCTATGGTGAAAAAGGAAATATTCTCAGATCAAAACTGGAAAGAAGCCTTCTGAGAAACTGCATTGCCATGTGTGAATGCGACTCACACACTTACACGTTTCACTTCAGTGATCAGTTTGCTAACACAGTTCCCGGAAATCTGCAATTGGATTCTTCTTTGCGCAATGAAGCTTACAGTGACAAAGTAAATATCCTCAGATGAAAACAAGAATGAAGCTTTCTAACAAACTTCTTGGTGGTGTGTGAATTCATCTCACACAGTTACACTTATGTTTCGTGGAACAGTCCATTGACACTGTCTTTGAGGGAACTGAAAAGGGATTCTTTGGATCGCATTGAGGACAAGGCTGAAAAAGGAAATATCATCAGCTCAAAACGTGAAAGAAGCTTTCTGAGAAACTTCTTTCTAATCTGTGAATACATCTCACAGAGTTACACCGTAGACCTCAGGAAGCAGTTTGCTAACACTCTTTTCGTGGAACCTGCAAAGTGATATTTGGGAGCCCATGGGGGCCCATGGTGGAAAAGGAAATATCCTCACATAATAACTACAGAGAAGCTTCCTGAGAGATTGCTTTCTGATGTGTGATTTCATCACACAGAGTTCCACCCTCCCCTTCTTGGAACAGTTTGCTAACACTGTTGTCGTGGATTCTGCAAAGTGATATATGGGAGCACATAGGGGCCCATGGTGCAAAAGGAAATATCCTCACATAATAACTAGAGAGAAGCTTTCTGAGAGATTGCTTTCTGATTTGTGACTTCATCACACAGACTTCCACCTTTCCCATCTTGAAACAGTTTGCTAATACTATTATCGTGCATTCTGCAAAGTGATATTTGGGAGCTCATTGAGGGCTGTGGTGAAAAAGGAAATATCCTCAGATGAAAACTGTAAAGAAGCCTTCTGAGAAACTGCAAGGCCATGTGTCAATGCAACTCAAAAAGTTACACGTTTCTCTTCAGTGATCCGTTTGCTAACACAGTTTTCTAGAAATCTGCGTTTAGATACTTCTTAGCGCAACGAAGCTTATGGTCACAAAGGATATATCCTCATGAACAATAGAAAGAAGCTTTCTTAGAAACTTCTTGGTGATGTGTGAATTCATCTCACAAGTTACACTTATGTTTCTGGAGCAGTCCTTTAAGACTGTCTTTGGGGAACCTGAGGAGGGATTCTTTGGATGGTATTGAGGCCTACGCTGATAAAGGAAATAACATCTTTTCAAAACGTGAAGGAAGCTTTCTGAGAGACTTCTTTCTGATCTGTGAGTTCATCGCACAGAGTTACAACATAGACCTCAGGAAGCAGTTTGCCAACACTCTTTTCGTGGAATCTGCAAAGTGATATTCGGGAGCCCATGGGGGACCAAGGTGAAAAAGGAAATATCCTCATATATTAAATAGAGAGAAGCGTTCTGAGACATTCGTTTCTGATGTGTGACTCCATCATACTGTGTTCCACCCTTCCCTTCTTGGAACAGTTTGCTAACACTGTTGTCGTGGATTCTGCAAAGTGATATTTCGGAGCCCATAAGTGCCCATGGTGAAAAAGGAAATATCCTCACGTAATACTAGAGAGAAGCTTTCTGAGAGATTGCTTTCTGATGTGTGACTTCATCACACAGAGTTACACCCTTCCCTTCTTGGAAGAGTTTGCTAACACTGTGGTCGTGGATTCTGCAAAGCGATATTTGGGAGCTCATTGAGTGATATGGTGAAAAAAGAAATATCCTCAGATCAAAACTGGAAAGAAGCCTTCTGAGAAACTGCATTGCCATGTGTGAATGCAACTCGCAGAGTTACACGTTTCTCCTCAGTGATCAGTTTGCTAACACAGTTTTGTGGAAATCTGCAGGGGTATACCTCTTAGCGCAATGAAGCTTACGGTGAGAGAGGAAATATCCACAGATGAAAACTAAAAAGAAGCATTCTTAGAAACTTCTTCGTGATGTGTGAAATCATCTCACAGAGTTACACTTATGTTTCATGGAGCAGTCCGTTAACACTGTTTTTGAGGAACATGAGAAGGGCTTCTTTGGATCGTACTGAGGCCTACGCTGGTGAAGGAGATACCATCAGCGCAACGCGTGAAAGAAGCTTTCTGAGAAATTTCTGTCTTTGCTGTGAATTCATCTCACAGAGTTACAACTTATACCCCAGGAAGCATTTTGCTAACACTCTTTTTGAGGAATCTGCAAAGTGTTATTTGGGATTCCGTAGGGGCCCATGGTGAAAAAGGAAATATCCTCACATAATAACTGGAAAGAAGCTTTCTGAGAGATTGCTTTCTCATGTGTGACTTCATCACACATAGTTCCACCCTTTCCTTCTTGGAACAGTTTGCTAACACTGTTGTCGTGGATTTTTCCAAGTGATATTTGGTAGCCCATAGGGGCCAACGGTGAAAAAGGAAGTATCCTCACGTAATAACTAGAGAGAAACTTTCTGAGAGATTGCTTTCTGATGTGTGATTTCATCACACAGAGTCCCACCCTTCCCTACTTGGAAAAGTTAGCTAACACTGTTGTCGTGGATTCTGCAAAGTGATATTTGGGAGCTCATTGAACTCTATGGTGAAAAAGGAAATATCCTCAGATGAAAACTGGAAAGAAGCCTTCTGAGAAACTGCATTGCCACGTGTGAATGCAACTAACAGTGTTACACGTTTCTCTTCAGTGATCAGTTTGCTAACACATTTTTTGAAAATCTGCAATTGGATACTTCCTAGCGCAATGAAGCTTTCGGTGACAAAGGAATTATCCACAAATGAAAACTAGAAAGAAGCTTTCTTAGAAAATTCTTGGTGATATGTGAATTCATCTCACAGAGCTACACTTATTTTTCGTGGAGCAGTCCATTAACGCTGTCTTTGACGAACCTGAGAAGGGCTTCTTTGGATCGCATTGAGCCCTACACTGATAAACGAAATATCATCAGTTCAAAATGTGAAAGAAGCTTTCTGAGAAACTTCTTCCTGATGTGTGAATTCATCTCACAGGTTTTCACCTTAGACCTCAGGAAGCAGACTGCTAACACTCTTTTCGTGGATTCTGTAAATTGATATTTGGGATCCCATATGGGCCCATGGTGAAAAAGGAAATATCCTCACCTAATAACTAGACAGAAGCTTTCTGAGATATTGCTTTCTAATGTGTGACTTCATCACTCAGAGTTCCAACCTTCCCTTCTTGGAACACTTTGCTAACACTGTTGTCGTTAATTCTGCAAAGGGATATTTGGGAGACAATTCGGTCCCATTGTAAAAAAGGAAATATCCTCACATTATAACTATAGAGAAGCTTTCTGAGAGATTGCTTGCTGATGTGTGACTTCATCACACAGAGTTCCACCCTTCCCTTCTTGGAACAGTTTGCTAACACTGTTGTCGTGGATTCTGCAAAGTGATATTTGGGAGCTCATTGAGGGCTATGGTGAAAAAGGAAATATCCTCAGATCAAAACCAGAAAGAAGCCTTAGGAGAAATTGCTTTGACATGCGTGAAGGCAACTCACAGAATTACACGATTCTCTTCAGTAATCGTTTTGCTATCGCAGTATTCTGGAAATCTGCAATTAGATACTTCTTAGCGCAATGAAGCTTACGGTGACAAAGGAAATACCCTCAGATGAAAACTAGAAAGAAGCTTTCTTAGTAACTCCTTGGTGATGTGTGAAATCATCTCACAGAGTTACACTTATGTTTCGTGGAGCAGTCCATTAACGCTGTCTTTGACGAACCTGAGAAGGGCTTCTTTGGATCGCATTGAGCCCTACACTGATAAACGAAATATCATCAGTTCAAAATGGTGAAAGAAGCTTTCTGAGAAACTTCTTCCTGATGTGTGAATTCATCTCACAGGTTTCACCTTAGACCTCAGGAAGCAGACTGCTAACACTCTTTTCGTGGATTCTGTAAATTGATATTTGGGATCCCATATGGGCCCATGGTGAAAAAGGAAATATCCTCACCTAATAACTAGACAGAAGCTTTCTGAGATATTGCTTTCTAATGTGTGACTTCATCACTCAGAGTTCCAACCTTCCCTTCTTGGAACACTTTGCTAACACTGTTGTCGTTAATTCTGCAAAGGGATATTTGGGAGACAATTCGGTCCCATTGTAAAGAAGGAAATATCCTCACATTATAACTATAGAGAAGCTTTCTGAGAGATTGCTTGCTGATGTGTGACTTCATCACACAGAGTTCCACCCTTCCCTTCTTGGAACAGTTTGCTAACACTGTTGTCGTGGATTCTGCAAAGTGATATTTGGGAGCTCATTGAGGGCTATGGTGAAAAAGGAAATATCCTCAGATCAAAACCAGAAAGAAGCCTTAGGAGAAATTGCTTTGACATGCGTGAAGGCAACTCACAGAATTACACGATTCTCTTCACTGATCGTTTTGCTATCGCAGTATTCTGGAAATCTGCAATTAGATACTTCTTAGCGCAATGAAGCTTACGGTGACAAAGGAAATACCCTCAGATGAAAACTAGAAAGAAGCTTTCCTAAAAACTTCTTGGTGATGTGTGAATTCATCTCACAGAGTTACACTTATGTTTCTTGGAGCAGTCCATTAATACTGTCTTTTAGGAACCTGAGAAGGGATTCTCTGGATCGTATTGAGGGTTACGCTGATACAGGAAATATCGTCAGTTCAAAACGTGAAAGAAGCTTTCTGTGAACCTTCTTTGTGATCTGTGATTCATCTCACAGAGTTACACCTTAGACCTCTGGAAGCAGTTTCCTATCACTCTTTTCGTGGAATCTGCAAAGAGATATTTGGGAGCCCTTAGGTACCCATGGTGAAAAAAGAAATATCCTCAGATAATAACTAGAGAGAAGCTTTCAGAGAGATTGCTTTCTGATGTGTGACTTCGTCACACAGAGTTCCACCCTTCTCCTCTTGGAACAGTTTGGTAACACTGTTGTCGTGGATTCTGCAAATTGATATTTGGGAGTCCATAGGTGCCATGGTGAAAAAGGAAATATCCTCAGATCAAAACTGGAAAGAAGCCTTCTGAGAAACAGCATTGCCATTTGTTAATGCAACTCACAGAGTTACACGTTTCTCTTCAGTGATCAGTTTGCTAAAACATTTTTCTGCAAATCTGCAATGGCATACTTCTTGGTGCAATGACGCCTATGGTGACAAAGGAAATATCCTCAGATGAAAACTACAAAAACCTTTCTTAGGAACTTCTTGGTGATGTGTGGTTTCATCTCACAGAGTTACACTTATGTATCGTGGAGTAGTCCATTAATACTTCTTTGAGGAAACTGAGAAGGACTTCTTTGGATCGTATTGAGGCCTATGCTGATAAAGGAAATATCATCATTTCAAAAGGTGAAAGAAGCTTTCTGAGAACTTCTTTCGGATCTGTGAATTCATCTCACAGTGTTATAACGTAGACCTGAGGATGCAGTTTGCTCACACTCTTTTCGTGGAATCTGCAATGTGATATTTGGGAGCCCATGGGGCCCATGGTGAAAAAGGAAATATCCTCACATAATAACTAGAGAGAAGCTTTCTGAGAGATTGCTTTCTGATGTGTAAATTCATAACACAGAGATCCACCCTTCCCTTCTTGGAACAGTTTGCTAACACCGTTGTCGCGGATTCTGCAAAGTGATATTTGGGAGCCCAAAGAGGCCCATGGTGAAAAAGGAAATATCTTCACATAATAACAAGAGAGAGGCATTCTGTGAGATTGCTTTCTGATGTGTGACTTCATCACACAGAGTTCCACCCTTCCCTTTTTGAAACAGTTTGCTAACACTGTTGTCGTGGACTCTGCAAAGTGATATTTGGGAACTCAATGAGGGCTATGGTGAAAAAGGAAATATCCTCAGATCAAAACTGGAAGGAAGCCTTCTGAGAAACTGCATTGCCATGTGTGAATGCAACTCACAAAGTTACTCTTTTCTCTTCTGGGATCAGTTTGCTAACACAGTTTTCTGGAAATCTGCAATTAGCTACTTCTTTGCGCAATGAAGCTTATGCTGACTAAGGAAATATCCCCAGATGAAAACTAGAAGAAGCTTTCTTAGTAACTCCTTGGTGATGTGTGAAATCATCTCACAGAGTTACACTTATGTTTCGTGGAGCAGTCCATTAACACTGTCTTTGAGGAACCTGAGAAGGGCTTCTTTGGATCGCAGTGAGGCCTACGATGATAAAGGAAATATCATCAGTTCCAAACATGAAAGGAGCTTTCTGTGAATCTTCTTTCCGATCTGTGAATTCATCTCACAGAGTTACAACGTAGACGTCAGGAAGCAGTTTGCTAACACTCTTTTCATGGAATGTCCAAAGTGAAATTTGGGAGCTCATTGAGGGCTACGGTTAAAAAGGAAATATCCTCAGATCAAAACTGGAAAGGAGCATTTTGAGAAACTGCTTTGCCATGTGTAAGTGCAAGTCACACAGTTACAAGTTTCTATTCAGTGATCAGTTTGCTAACAAAGTTTTCTGAAAATCTGCAGTGGGACACTTCTTAGCGCAATGAAGCTTACGGAGGCAAAGGAAATATCCTCAGGTGAAAACTAAAAAGAAGCTTTCTTACAAACTTCTTGGTGACGTGTGAAGTCATCTCACAGAGTTACACTTATGTTTCGTGGAGCAGTCCATTAACACTGTCTTTGAGGAACCTGAGAAGGGCTTCCTAGGATCGTATTGAGGCCTACCCTGGTAAAGGAAAATTCACCACTTCCCAAAGTGAAAGAAGCATTCTGAGAAACTTCCTTCTGATCTGTGAATTCATCTCACAGAGTTACAACTTAGATTTCAGGAAGCAGCTTGCTAACACACTTTTCGTGGAATCTGCAAAGTGATATTTGGAAGCCCATAGGGGCCCATGGTGAAAAAGGAAATATCCTCACATAGTAACTAGAGAGAAGCTTTCTAAGACATTGCTTTCTGATGTGTGACTTCATCAGACAGAGTTCCATCCTTCCCTTCTTGGAACACTTTGCTAACACTGTTGTCGCGGATTCTGCAAAGTGATATTTGGTAGCCCATGGAGGGCTATGGTGAAAAAGGAAATATCCTCAGAACAAAACTGGAAAGAAGCCATCTGAGAAACTGCATTACCATGTGTGAATTCAACTAACAGAGTTACACATTTCCCTTCGTCTTCAGTTTGCTAATACAGTTTTCTGGAAATCTGTAGTTGGATACTTCTTAGCGCAATGAATCTTACAGTGACAACGGAAATATCCTCAGATGAAAGCTTGAAAGTAGCATTCTTAGAAACTTCTTGGTGATGTATGAATTCACCTTACAGAGTTAGACTTATGTTTCGTGGAACAGTCCATTAACACTGTCTTTGAGGAAGCTGAGAAGGGATTCTTTGGATCGCATTGAGGCCTACGCTGATAAAGAAAATATCATCAGTTCAAAATGTGAAAGAAGGTTTCTGAGAAAGTTGTTTCTGATCTTTGAATTCATCTCACAGAGTTACAAATTGGAACTCAGGAAGCAGCTTGCTAACAGTCTTTTCGTGGAATCTAAAAAGTGATATTTCGGAGCACATAGAGGTCCATGGTGAAAAAGCAAATATCCTTTTTCCAATATCAGATTGCTTTCTGATGCGTGACTTCATCACACAGAGTTTCACCCTCACTTCCTGGAACAGTTTGGTAACACTGTTTGTCATGGATTCTGCAAAGTGATATTTGGGAGCTCATTGAGGGCTATGGTGAAAAAGGAAATATCCTCAGATCAAAACTGGAAAGAAGCTTTCTGAGAAACTGCATTGCCATGTGTGAATGCAACTCACAGTGTTACACATTACTCTTCGGTAATCAGTTTGCTAACACAGTTTTCTGGAAGTCTGCAATTAGATACTTCTTAGCGCAATGAAGCTTACGGTGAGAAAGGAAACACCCTCAGATGAAAACTAGAAAGAAACCTTCTTAGAAACTTCTTGGTGATCTGTGAATTCATCTCACAGAGGTACACTTATGTTTTGTGGAGCAGTCCATTAACACTGTCTTTGAGGAACCTGAGAAGGGCATCTTTGGATTGTCTTGAGGCCTACGCTGATAATGGAAATATCATCAGTTCAAAACGTGAAAGAAGCTTTCTGAGAAACTTCTTTCTGATCTCTGAATTATTCTCACAGAGTTACAATTTAGACCTCAGGAAGCAGTTTGCTAAAACTCTTTACGTGGAATCTGCAAAGTGATATTTGGGAGCCCATAGGGGCCCATCATGAAAAAGGAAATATCCTCAGATGATGAATAGACAGAAGCTTTCTGAGGGATTGCTTTCTGATGTGTGACTTCATCACACAGAGTTCCACAATTTTTTCTTGGAAAAGTTTGCTAACACTGTTGTCGTGGATTCTGCAAAGTGATATTTGGGACCCCATATGGGCCCATGGTGAAAAAGGAAATATCCTCACATAATAACTGGAGAGAAGCTTTCAGAGAGATTGCTTTCTGGTGTTTGACTTCATCACACAGAGTTCCACCCTTCCCTTCTTGGAACAGTTTGCTTACGCTGTTGTCGTGGATTCTGCAAAGTGATATTTGGGAGCCCATAGTGGCCCATGGTGGAAAAGCAAATATCCTCACATAAAAACTAGAGAGAAGCTTTCTGAGAGATTTCTTTCTGATATGTGACTTCATCACATAGAGTTCTACCCTTCCCTTCTGGGGAGAGTTTGCTAACACTGTTGTCGTGGATTCTGCCAAGTGATATTTAGGAGCACATTGAGGGCTATGGTGAAAAAGGAAATATCCTCAGATCAAACTGGAAGCATGCCTTCTGAGAAACTGCTTTGCCAAGTGAGAATGCAACTCACAGAGTTACACGTTTCTGTTCAGTGATCAGTTTGCTAACACAGCTTTTGGAAATCTGCAATGGGATACTTCTTAGCGCAATGAAGCTTACGGTGACGAAGGAAATATCCTCAGATGAAAACTAGAAAGAAGCTTTTTTTGAAACTTCTTGGAGATGTGTGAATTCATCTCACAGATTTATACTTATGTTTCGTGAAGCAGTCCACTAACACTGTCTTTGAGGAACCTGAGAAGGGCTTCTTTGGAACTTGTTGAATCCAACGCTGATAAAGGAAATATCATCAGTTCAAAACGTGAAAGAAGCTTCCTGAGAAACTTCTTTCTGATCAGTGAATTCATCTCATAGAGTAAGAATTTGGAACTCAGGAAGCAGTTTGCTAACACTCTTTTCGTGGAAACTGCAAAGTGATATTTGGGACCCCATCAGGGCCCATGGTGAAAAAGGAAATATCCTCAGATAATAATTAGAGAGAAGTTTTGTGAGACATTGCTTTCTAATGTCGGACTGCAGCACACAGAGTTCAACCCTTCCCTTCTTTTAACAGTTTGTTAACACTATTGTCGTGGATTCTGCCAAGTGATATTTGGGAGCTCATTGAGGGCTATGATGAAAAACGAAATATCCTCAGATCCAAACTGGAAAGAAGCCTTCTGAGAAACTGCATTGCCATGTGTGAATGCAACACACAGAGTTACACGTTTCTATTGAGTGATCAGTTTGCTAACAAAGTTTTCTGGGGATCTGCATTGGGATACTTCTAAGCTCAATGAACCCTACGGTGACAAAGGAAATATCCTCAGATGAAAACTAGAAAGAAGCTTTCTTAGAATCTTGTTGATGATGTGTGAATTCATCTCATAGAGTTACACTTATGTTTCGTGGAGCAGTCCATTAACACTGTCTTTGAGGAACCTGAAAAGGGCTTCTTTCGATCCCAGTGAGACCTACGCTGATAAAGGAAATTTCATCAGTTCAAAACGTGAAAGAAGCTTTCGGGGAAACTTCTTTCTGATCAGTGAGTTCACCTCACAGACGTACAACTTAGACCTCAGGCAGCAGTTTGCTAACACTCTTTTTGTGGAATCCGCAAATTGATATTTGGGGCCCCTTGGGGCCCATGGTGAAAAAGGAAATATCCTCAGGTAATCACTACAGAGAAGCTTTCTGAGAGATTGCTTTTTGATGTGTCTTCATGACACAGAGTTCCACCCTTCTCTTCCTGGAACAGTTTGCTAACAATGTTGCCGTGGATACTGCCAAGTGATATGTGGGAGCTCATTGAGGTCTATGGTGAAAAAGGAAATATCCTCAGATCAAAACTGGAAAGAAGCTTTCTGAGAGACTGCATTGCCATGTGTGAATGCAACTCACAGAGTTACACGTTCCTCTTCAGTGATCAGTTTGCTAACACAGTTATCTGTAAATCTGCAATGGGATCCTTCTAAGCGCAATGAAGCTTACGGTGACAAAGGAAATATCCTCAGATGAAAACGTGAAAGAAACTTTTTTAGAAACTTCTTGGTGATTTGTGAATTCATCTCACAGAGTATCACTTATGTTTTGTGGAGCAGTCCATTAACACTGTCTTTGAGGAACATGAGAAGGGCTTCTTTGGATCGCATTGAGGCCTACGCTGATAAAGGAAAATCATCAGTTCAAAACGTGAAAGAGGCTTTCTGAGAAAATTCTTTCTGATCTGTGAATTAATCTCACAGAGTTACACTTTAGACCACAGAAGCAGTTTGCTAACACTCTTTTCGTTGAATCTACATATTGATATTTCGGAGCCCATAGGGGCCCATGGTGAAAAGGAAATATCCTCAGATAATAACAAGAGAGAAAGTTTCTGAGAGACTGCTTTCTGATCTTTGAATTCATCTCATAGAGATACAACTTGGACCTCAGGAAGCAGTTTGCTAACACTGTTGTCGTGGATTCTGCAAAGAGATAGTTGGGAGCCCATAGGGGCCCATGGTGAAAAAGGAAATATCCTCACATAATAACTAGAGAGAAGCTTTCTGAGAGATTGCTTTCTGATGGTTGACTTCATCACACAGAGTTCCACACTTCTCTTCTTGGAACAGTTTGCTAACACTGTTGTCGTGGATTCTGCAAAGTGATATGTTGGAGCTCTTTGAGGGCCATGGTGAAAAGGAAATATCCTCAGATCAAAACTGGAAAGAAGCCTTCTGAGAAACTGCCTTGCCATTTGTGAATTCAACTCACAGTGTTACACAGTTACTCTTCAGTGATCAGTTTGCTAACACAGTTTTCTGGAAATCTGCAATCGGATCTTTCTTAGCGCAATGAAGCTCTCGGTGACAAAGGACATATCCTCAGATGAAAACTAGAAAGAAGCTTTGCTTAGAAACTTCTTGGTGATGAGTGAATTCATCTCACAGAGTTACACTTATGTTTCGTGGAGCAGTCCATTAACACTGTCTTAGAGGAAGCTGAGAAGGGCTTCTTTGGATCGCATGGGGGCCTACACTGATAAAGGAAATATCATCAGTTCAAAACGTGAAAGAAGCTTTCTGAGCAACTTCTTTCTGATCTGTGAATTCATCTCACAGAGTTACACATTAGACCTCAGGAAGCAGTTTGCTAACACTCTTTTCGTGGAATTGCAAAGTGATATTTGGGAACCAATAGGGACACATGGTGAAAAAGGAAATATCCTCACATAATAACTAGAGAGAAGCTTTCTGAGAGTTTGATTTCTGATGTATGACTTCATTACAGAGAGTTCCACCCTTCCCTTCTTGGAAGAGTTCTAACCCTGTTGTCATGGATTTGCAAAGTGATTATTTGGGAGCCCACATTGTCCATGGCGAAAAATGAAATATCCTCATATAATACCTAGAGAGAAGCTTTTGAGAGATTGCTTTCTGATGTGTGACTTCATCTCAAAGAGTTCCACCCTTCCATTCTTGGAACAGTTTGCTAACACTCTTGTCGTGGATTCTGCAAAGTGCTATCTGGGAGCCGATTGAGGGCTATGGCAAAAAGGAAATATCCTCGGATCAAAACTGGAGAGAAGCCTTCTGAGACACTGCATTGCCATGTGTGAATGCAACTCACCAAGTTACACGTTTCTCTACAGTGATCAGTTTGCTAACAAACTCTCTGGAAATCTGCAATGGGATACTTCTAAGCGCAATGATGCTTATGGTGACAAAGGAAATATCCTCAGATGAAACTAGAAAGAAGCTTTCTTAGAAACTTCTTGTTGATGTGTGAATTCATCTCACAGTGTTTCACTTCTGTTCGTGGAGTAGTCCATTAACACTGTCTTTGAGGAACCTGAGAAGGGCTTCTTTGGATCGCATTGAGGCCTACGCTTATAAAGGAAAATCATCAGTTCAAAACGTGAAAGAAGCTTTCTGAGAAACTTCTTTCAGATCTGTGAATTCATCTCACAGAGTTACACCTTAGACCTCAGAAGCAGTTTGCTAACACTCTTTTTCGTGAATCTGCAAAGTGATATTATGGAGCCCATAGGGGACAATGGTGAAAAAGGAAATATCCTCAGCATAATAACTAGAGAGAAGCTTTCTGAGAGATTGCTTTCTGATGTGTGACTTCATCACACAGAGTTCCACCCTTGCCCTTCTTGGAACAGTTTGCTAACACTGTTGTCTTGGATTCTGCAAAGTGATCTGTGGGAGCTCATTGAGGGCTAATGGTGAAAAAAAGGAAATATCCTCAGAATCAAACTGGAAAGGAATGCCTTGCTGAGAAACTGCATTGCCATGTGTGAAATGCAACTCACCAGAGTTAAATGGTTTCTACTCAGTTGATCACTGTTGGCTAACAAAACTCTTCTGGAAATCTGCAATGGGGATATGCTTAAGTGCAACAGTGAATGCTTAGGGTGACAAAGGAAATAATCCTCAGATTGAAAACTAGAAAGAAGCATATTCTTAGAAACTTATTGGTGAGGTGTGAATTCATCTCACAGAGTTACACTTAGTTTCGTGGAGCAGTCCATTAACACTGCTTTGAGGAACCTGAGAAGGTCTTCTTTGGATCGCATTGAGCCTACGCTGATAAAGGAATTTCATCAGTTCAAAACGTGAAAGAAGCTTTCTGAGAAATTTCTTTCTGATCAGTGAGTTCATCTCACAGACTTACAACTTAGAACCTCAGAAGGCAGTTTGCTAACACTCTTTTTCGTGGAAACTGTAAAGTGATATTTGGGAGCCCAGAGGGGCCCATGTTGATAAAGGAAATACCTCACTGATAATAACTAGAGAGAAGATTTCTGTGAGGTATTGCTTTCTGATAGTGTGACTTCATCACACAGAGTTTCACCCTTCTCTTCTTGGAACAGTTGCTAACACTTGTTGTCGTGGAATTCTGCAAAGTGATATTTTGGAGCCCTTGAAGGGCCTATGGTGAAAAAGGAAATAATCCTCACTAAGTACACTGGAGAGAAGCTTCTGAGAGACTGCATTACTGATGGTGGAATTCAACTCACAGAGTTACACGTTCCTCTTCAGTGATCAGTTTGCTAACACAGTTTTCTGGAAATCTGCAATTAGATACTTACTGCAGTGAAGCCTACGGTGACAAAGGAAATATCAACAGTTCAAAACGTGAAAGAAGCTTTCTGAGAAATTTCTTTCTGACCTCTGAATTCATCTCACAGAGTTAAAACGTAGACATCAGGAAGCAGTTTGCTAACACCTTTTTCGTGGAAACTTCAAAGCGATATTTGGGAGCCCATTGGGGCCCAAGGTGAAATGGGAAATTTCCTCACATAATAACTAGAAAGAAGCTTTCAGAGAGATTGCTTTCTGATGTGTAACTTCATCACACAGAGTTCCACCCATCCCTTCTTGGAACAGTTTGCCAACACTGTTGTCGTGGATTCTGCAAAGTGATATTTGGGAGCACATTTTGGGCTATGGTGAAAAAGTAAATATCCTCAGATCAAAACTGGAAAGAAGCCCTCTGAGAAACTGCATTGCTATGTGTGAATGCAGACTCACAGAGTTACAACGTTCTCTTCAGTGATCAGTTTGCTAACAAACAGTTTTCCTGGAAATCTGCAATGGGATACTTCTTAGCACAATGAAGCTTACGGTGACAAAGGAAATATCCTCAGATGAAAACTAGAAAGAAGCTTTCTTAGAAACTTCTTGGTGATGTGTGAATTCATCTCACAGAGTTACACTTATGTTTCGTGGAGGAGTCCATTAACACTGTCTTTGAGGAACCTGAGAAGGGATTCTTTGGATCGCATTGAGGACAATGCTGAAAAAGGAAATATCATCAGTTCAAAACGTGAAAGAAGCTTTCTGAGAAACTTCTTTCTGATCTGTGAATTCATCTCACAGAGTTACAGTTTAGACGTCAGGAAGCAGTTTGCTAACACTCTTTTCGTGGAATCTGAAAAGTGATATTTGGGAGCCCATAGGGGCCCATGGTGAAAAGGAAATACTCCTCAGATAATACTAAGAGGTAGCTTTCTGAGAGATTGCTTTCTGATGTGTGACTTCAATCACACAGAGGTTCCACGCCTTCCCTTCTTGGAACAGTATTGCTAACACTGTTGTCAGTAATTCTGCAAAGTGATATTTGGGAGCCGATAGGGCCCATGGTGAAAAAGGAAATATCCTCACATAATAACTAGAGAGAAGCTTCTGAGAGATTACTTTCTGCTGTATGACTTCATCACACAGAGTTCCACCGTTCCTTCTTGGAACAGTTTGCTAAAAGTGTTGTAGTGGATTCTGCAAAGTGATATTTGGAGCTCTTGAGGGTTATGGTGAAAAAGGAAATATCCTCAGATCAAAACTGGAAAGAAGCTTCTGAGAAAATGGCATTGCCATTTGCTGAATGCAACTCACGAGATGTTACACGTTTCTCTTCAGTGATCGAGTTTGCTAACAAAGTTTTCTGGAAATCTAGCAATGGGATACTTCTTAGCGCAAGTGAAGCTTATGGTGACAAAGGAAATATACTCAGATGAAAACTAGAAAGAAGCTTTCTAGAAACTTCTTGGTGATGTGTGAATTCATCTCACAGAGTTACACTTATGTTCGGGGACCAGTCCATTAACACTGTCTTTGAGGAACCTGAGAAGGGCTTCTTTGGATCGTATTGAGGCTCCTACGTGGATAAAGGAAATATCATCAGTTCAAAACGTGAAAGGAAGCTTTCTGAGAAACTTCTCTGCTGATCTGTGAATTCATCTCACAGAGTTACACCTTAGAACTCAGGAAGCAGTTTGCTAACACTCTTTTCAGTGGAATCTGCAAAGTGATATTTGGGAGCCCGTAGGGGTCCATGGTGAAAATGGAAATATCCTTACATAATAAACTAGAGAGAATCTCTCTGAGAGATGCTTTCTGATGTGTACTTCATCTACACAGAGTTCCACTCTTCCATTCTTGGAACAGTTGTCTAACACTGTTGTCCGTGGATTCTGCAAAGTGATATTTGGGAGTCCCCTAGGGACCCATGGTGAAAAAGAAATATCCTCACATAAATAACTAGAGAGAAGCTTTCTGAGAGATTGCTTTCTGATGTGTGACTTCATCACACAGAGTCCCACCGTTCTCTTCTTGGAACGGTTTGCTAACACTGTTCTCGTGGCTTCTGGAAAGTGATATTTAGGAGCCCATAGGGGCCCATGGTGAAAAAGGTAATATTTCACATTATAATTAGAGAGAAGCTTTCTGGGAGATTGCTGTCTGATGTTTCACTTCATCACACAGAGTTCCACCCTTCACTTCTTAGAATAGCGTGCTAACACTGTTGTCGTGGATTCTGCAAAGTGATATTTGGGAGCTGATTGAGGGCTATGGTGAAAAAGGAATATCCTCAGATCAAAACTGGAAAGAAGCCTTCTGAGACACTGCTTTGCCATGTGTGAATGCAACTCACAAAGTTACACGTTTCTCTACAGTGATCAGTTTGCTAACAAACTTCTCTGGAAATCTGCAATGGGATACTTCTAAGCTCAATAATGCTTATGGTGACAAAGGAAATATCCTCAGATGAAAACTAGAAAGAAGCTTTCTTAGAAAACTTCTTGTTGATGTGTGAATTCATCTCACAGTGTATACACTTATGTTCTTGGAGCTGTCCATTAACACTGTCTTTGAGGAAACTGAAAAGGGCTCATTTGGATCGTATTGAGGCCTATGCTTAATAAAATGAGACATATCATCAGTTTCAAAACGTGAAAGAAGCTTCCTGAGAACTTCTTTCTGATCTGTGAATTCATCTCACGACTTAAACACTAGACCTCAGAAGCAGTTTGCTAGCACTCTTTTCGTGGAAATCTGCAAGTGATATTTCGGAGCCCATAGGGGCCCATGGTGAAAACGAAATATCCTCACATAATACCTAGAGAAGGGCTTTCTGAGAGATTGCTTTCTTATTTGTGACTTCCTCACACAGTGTTCCTACCTTCTCCTTCTTGGAACATTTGCTACACTGTTGTCGTGGTTTCTGCAAAGAGATTTTTGGGATCTCATTGAGGGCTATGTTGAAAAAGGAATATCCTCAGGTCAAAACTGGAAAGAAGCCTTCTGAGAAAACTGCATTGCCATGTGTGAATGCAACTCATAGGGTTACAATTTTCTCTTCAGTGACCAGTTTGTTAACACAGTTTTTCTGGAAAATCTGCAATGGGATACTTCATTAGCGCAAATGAAGCTTACATTGACATACGGAAGTATCCTCAGATGAAAACTAGAAAGAAGCTTCCCTAGGAACTTCTTGGTTATGTGTGAACTCATCTCACAGTGATACACTTATGTTTCGTGGAGCAGTCCATTTACTCTGTCATTGAGGAATCTGAGAAGGGCTTCTTTGGATTCGCATAGAGGCCTACACTGATAAAGGAAATTCATCAGTTCAAAACGTGAAAGAAGGCTTTCTGAGAAACTACTTCTGATCTGTGAATTCATCTCACAGAGTTACAACTTAGACCTCAGGAAGCAGTTTGCTAGCACTCTTTCGTGTAATCTGCAAAGTGATATTTGGGAGCCCATAGGGGCCCATGGGTAAAAAGGAAATATCCTCACATAATAACTAGAGAGAAGCTTTCTGAGAGATTGCTTTCTGATGTGTGACTTCATCACACAGAGTTCCAACCCTTCCCTTCGTGAAACAGTGTGCTAACACTGTTGTCCGTGGATTCTGCAAAGTGATATTTCGGAGCCCATAGGTGTGCATGGTGAAAAAGGAAATATCCTCACATAATAATTATAGAGCAGCTTTCTGAGGATTGCTTTCTGATGTGTGACTTCATCACCCAGAGTTCCAACCTTCCCTTCTTGGAACAGTGTTGCTAACACTTTGTCGTGGATCCTGCACTGTGATATTTGGGAGCTCATTGAGGGCTATGGTGAAGAAGGAAATATCCTCAGATCAAAACTGGAAAGAAACCATTTTGGGAAACCGCATTGCTATGTGTGAATGCAACTCACGGAGTTACAGGTTCTCTTCAGTGTTCAGTTTGCTAACACAGTTTTCTGGAAATCTGCAATGGGATACTTAGCACAATGAACCTTACGGTGACAAAGTAAATATCCTCAAATGAAAACTAGAAAGAAGCTTTCCGAGGAACTTCTTGGTGATGTGTGGAATTCATCTCACATAGTTACACTTATATTTCGTGGAGCAGTCCATTAACACCGTCTTTGAGGATCCTGGGAAGGACTTCTAAGGATTGTAGTGAGGCCCACGCTGATAAAGGAAATATCATCAGTTCACACCGTGAAAGAAGCTTTCTCAGAAACTTCTTTCTGATCTGTGAATTCATCTCACGAGTTACAACTTAGACTTCAGGACACAGTTTGCTATCGCTGTTTTCGTGGAATCTGCAAAGTGATATTTGGGAACCCATAGGGGCCCGTGTTGAAAAAGGAAATATCCTCAGATAATAACTAGAGAGAAGCTTTCTGAGAGATTGCATTCTTATGTGTGACTTCATCACACAGTGTTCCACCTTTCCCTTCATGGAACATTTTACTAACACTGTTGTCGTTCATTCTGCAAAGGGATATTTTGGAGCCCATAGGGGAACATGGTGAAAAAGGAAATATCCTCAGATAATATCTAGAGAGAAGGTTTCTGAGAGATTGATTTCTGATGTGTGACTTCATCACACTGACTTCCACCCGTCCCTTCTTGAAACCGTTTGCTAACACTGTTGTCGTGGACTCTGCAAAGTGATATTTGGGATCCCATGGGGCCCATGGTGAAAAAGGAAATATCCTCACATAATAACTAGAGAGAAGGTTTCTGAGAGATTGCTTTCTGTTGTGTGACTTCATCACACAGAGTTTCACCTTTCCCTTCTTGGAACAGTTTGCTAACACTGTTGTCATGGATTTTGCAAAGTGATATATGGGAGCTCATTGAGTGCTATGGTGAAAAAGGAATTATCCTCAGATCAAAACTGGCAAGAAACCTTCTGAGAAACTACAATGCCATGTGTGAATGCAACTCACAGAGTTACACTTTTCTTTCAGGGATCAGTTTGCTAGCAAAGTTTTCTGGAAATCGGCAATGGGATACTTCTAAGCACAATGAAGCTTACGATGACAAAGGAAGTATCCTCAGAGGAAAATTAGAAAGAAGCTTTCCTAGGAACTTCATGGTGATTTGTGAATTCATCTCACAGAGTTACACTTATGTTTCATGGAGCAGTCCACTAGCACTGTCTTTGAGGAACCTGAGAAGGGCTTCTTTGGATCGTATTGAGGCCTACGCTGATAAAGGAAATATCATCAATTCAAAACTTGAAAAAAGCTGTCTGAGATTTTTCTTTCTAATCTGTGAATTCATCCCACAGAGTTACAACTTAGACCTCAGGAAGCAGTTTGCTAACACTGTTTTCGTGGAATCTGCAAAGTGATATTTGGGAGCCCTTAGGGGCCCATGGTGAAAAAGGAAATATCCTCACATAATAACTGGAGAGAAGCTTTCTGAGATATTACTTTCTGCTGTATGACTCCATCACACAGAGTTCCACCCTTCCTTTCTTCGAACCGTTTGCTAAAAGTGTTGTAGTGGATTCTGCAAAGTGATATTTGGAGCTCATTGAGGGTTATGGTGAAAAAGGAAATATCCTCAGATCAAAACTGGAAAGAAGCTTTCTGAGAAAGTGCATTGCCATATGTGAATGCAACTCAGAGAGTTTCACGTTTCTTTCAGTGATGAGTTTGCTAACAAAGTTTTCTGGAAATCTACAATGGGATACTTCTTAGCGCAGTGAAGCTTATGGTTACAAAGGAAATATACTCAGATGAAAACTAGAAAGAAGCTTTCCTAGAAACTTCTTGGTGATGTGTGAATTCATCTCACAGAGTTACACTTATGTTTCGGGGACCAGTCCATTAACACTGTCTTTGAGGAACCTGAGAAGGGCTTCTTTGTATCGTATTGATTCCTACGTGGAAAGGAAATATCATCAGTTCAAAACGTGAAAGGAGCTTTCTGAGAAACTTCTTCCTGATCTGTGAATTCATCTCACAGAGTTACACCTTAGAACTCAGGAAGCAGTTTGCTAACACTCTTTTCATGGAATCTGCAAAGTGATATTTGGGAACCCGTAGGGGCCCGTGGTGAAAATGGAAATATCCTTAGATAATAACTAGAGAGATTCTCTCTGAGAGATTGCTTTCGGATGTGTAACTTCTTCAAAGAGTTCCACTCTTCCATTCTTGGAACAGTTGTCTAACACTGTTGTCCTGGATTCTGCAAAGTGATATTTGGGATCCCCTAGGGACCCATGGTGAAAAAGGAAATATCCTCACATAATAACTAGAGAGAAGCTTTCTGAGAGATTGCTTTCTGATGTGTGACTTCATCACACAGAGTCCCACCGTTCTCTTCTTGGAACGGTTTGCTAACACTGTTCTCGTGGCTTCTGGAAAGTGATATTTAGGAGCCCATAGGGGCCCATGGTGAAAAAGGTAATATATTCACATTATAATTAGAGAGAAGCTTTCTGGGAGATTGCTGTCTGATGTTTCACTTCATCACACAGAGTTCCACCCTTCACTTCTTAGAATAGCGTGCTAACACTGTTGTCGTGGATTCTGCAAAGTGATATTTGGGAGCTGATTGAGGGCTATGGTGAAAAAGGAAATATCCTCAGATCAAAACTGGAAAGAAGCCTTCTGAGACACTGCTTTGCCATGTGTGAATGCAACTCACAAAGTTACACGTTTCTCTACAGTGATCAGTTTGCTAACAAACTTCTCTGGAAATCTGCAATGGGATACTTCTAAGCTCAATAATGCTTATGGTGACAAAGGAAATATCCTCAGATGAAAACTAGAAAGAAGCTTTCTTAGAAACTTCTTCTTGATGTGTGAATTCATCTCACAGTGTTTCACTTCTGTTTCGTGGAGTAGTCCATTAACACTGTCTTTGAGGAACCTGAGAAGGGCTTCTTTGGATCGCATTGAGGCCTACGCTGATAAAGGAAAATCATCAGTTCAAAACGTGAAAGAAGCTTTCTGGAAACTTCTATCAGATATGTGAATTCATCTCACTGAGTTACACCTTAGACCTCAGAAGCAGTTTGCTAACACTCTTTTCGTGGAATCTACAATCTGATATTATGGAGCCTATAGGGCCCATGGTGAAATAGAAGATATCCTCAGATAATACCCAGAGAGAAGCTTTCTGAGAGATTGCTTTCTGATGTGTGACTTCATCACACAGAGTTCCACCCTTGCCATCTTGGAACAGTTTGCTAACACTGTTGTCGTGGATTCTTCAAATTGATGTTTGGGAGCTCTTTGAGGGCTATGGTGAAAAAGGAAATATCCTCAGATCAAAACTGGAAAGAAGCCTTCTGAGAAACTGCATTGCCATGTGTGAATGCAACCACAGAGTTACACGTTTCTCTTCAGTGATCGGTTTGTTAACACAGTTTTTTCAAAATCTGCAATTAGATACTTCATAGCGCAATGAACCTTACGGTGACATAGGAAATATCCTCAGATGAAAACTAGAAAGAAGCTTCCCTAGGAACTTCTTGGTTATGTGTGAACTCATCTCACAGTGATACACTTATGTTTCGTGGAGCAGTCCATTTACTCTGTCGTTGAGGAACCTGAGAAGGGCTTCTTTGGATTGCATAGAGGCCTATGCTGATAAAGGAAATATCATCAGTTCAAAACGTGAAAGAAGCTTTCTGAGAAACTACTTTATGATCTGTGAATTCATCTCACAGAGTTACAACTTAGACCTCAGGAAGCAGTTTGCTAGCACTCTTTTCGTGTAATCTGCAAAGTGATATTTGGGAGCCCATAGGGGCCCATGGGGAAAAGGAAATATCCTCACATAATAACTAGAGAGAAGCTTTCTGAGAGATTGCTTTCTGATGTGTGACTTCATCACACAGAGTTCCACCCTTCCCTTCGTGAAACAGTGTGCTAACACTGTTGTCGTGGATTCTTCAAAGTGATATTTCAGAGCCCATAGTGGTGCATGGTGAAAAAGGAAATATCCTCACATAATAATTACAGAGAAGCTTTCTGAGTGATTGCTTTCTGATGTGTGACTTCATCACCCAGAGTTCCAACCTTCCCTTCTTGGAACAGTTTGCTAACACTTTTGTCGTGGATCCTGCACAGTGATATTTGGGAGCTCATTGAGGGCTATGGTGAAGAAGGAAATATCCTCAGATCAAAATGGAAAGAAACCATCTGGGAAACCGCATTGCTATGTGTGAATGCAACTCACGGAGTTACAGGTTTCTCTTCAGTGTTCAGTTTGCTAACACAGTTTTCTGGAAATCTGCAATGGGATACTTAGCGCAATGAAGCTTACGGTGACAAAGGAAATATCCTCAGATGAAAACTAGAAAGAAGCTTTCCGAGGAACTTCTTGGTGATGTGTGAATTCATCTCACATAGTTACACTTATATTTCGTGGAGCAGTCCATTAACACCGTCTTTGAGGAACCTGGGAAGGACTTCTAAGGATTGTAGTGAGGCCCACGCTGATAAAGGAAATATCATCAGTTCACACCGTGAAAGAAGCTTTCTCAGAAACTTCTTTCTGATCTGTGAATTCATCTCACAGAGTTACAACTTAGACTTCAGGACACAGTTTGCTATCGCTGTTTCGTGGAATCTGCAAAGTGATATTTGGGAACCCATAGGGGCCCGTTTGAAAAGGAAATCCTCAGATAATAACTAGAGAGAAGCTTTCTGAGAGATTGCATTCTTATGTGTGACTTCATCACACAGTGTTCCACCTTTCCCTTCATGGAACATTTTACTAACACTGTTGTCGTTCATTCTGCAAAGGGATATTTTGGAGCCCATAGGGGAACATGGTGAAAAAGGAAATATCCTCAGATAATATCTAGAGAGAAGGTTTCTGAGAGATTGATTTCTGATGTGTGACTTCATCACACTGACTTCCACCCGTCCCTTCTTGAAACCGTTTGCTAACACTGTTGTCGTGGGCTCTGCAAGTGATATTTGGGATCCCATGGGGCCCATGGTGAAAAAGGAAATATCCTCACATAATAACTAGAGAGAAGGTTTCTGAGAGATTGCTTTCTGTGTGACTTCATCACACAGAGTTTCACCTTTCCCTTCTTGGAACAGTTTGCTAACACTGTTGTCATGGATTTTGCAAAGTGATATATGGGAGCTCATTGAGTGCTATGTGAAAAAGGAATTATCCTCAGATCAAAACTGGCAAGAAACCTTCTGAGAAACTACAATGCCATGTGTGAATGCAACTCACAGAGTTACACTTTTCTCTTCAGGGATCAGTTTGCTAGCAAAGTTTTCTGGAAATCGGCAATGGGATACTTCTAAGCACAATGAAGCTTACGATGACAAAGGAAGTATCCTCAGAGGAAAATTAGAAAGAAGCTTTCCTAGGAACTTCATGGTGATTTGTGAATTCATCTCACAGAGTTACACTTATGTTTCATGGAGCAGTCCACTAGCACTGTCTTTGAGGAACCTGAGAAGGGCTTCTTTGGATCGTATTGAGGCCTACGCTGATAAAGGAAATATCATCAATTCAAAACTTGAAAAAAAAGCTGTCTGAGATTTTTCTTTCTAATCTGTGAATTCATCCCACAGAGTTACAACTTAGACCTCAGGAAGCAGTTTGCTAACACTGTTTTCGTGGAATCTGCAAAGTGATATTTGGAGCCCTTAGGGGCCCATGGTGAAAAAGGAAATATCCTCACATAATAACTGGAGAGAAGCTTTCTGAGATATTACTTTCTGCTGTATGACTCCATCACACAGAGTTCCACCCTTCCTTTCTTCGAACCGTTTGCTAAAAGTGTTGTAGTGGATTCTGCAAAGTGATATTTGGAGCTCATTGAGGGTTATGGTGAAAAAGGAAATATCCTCAGATCAAAACTGGAAAGAAGCTTTCTGAGAAAGTGCATTGCCATATGTGAATGCAACTCAGAGAGTTTCACGTTTCTCTTCAGTGATGAGTTTGCTAACAAAGTTTTCTGGAAATCTACAATGGGATACTTCTTAGCGCAGTGAAGCTTATGGTTACAAAGGAAATATACTCAGATGAAAACTAGAAAGAAGCTTTCCTAGAAACTCTTGGTGATGTGTGAATTCATCTCACAGAGTTACACTTATGTTTCGGGGACCAGTCCATTAACACTGTCTTTGAGGAACCTGAGAAGGGCTTCTTTGTATCGTATTGATTCCTACGTGGATAAAGGAAATATCATCAGTTCAAAACGTGAAAGGAGCTTTCTGAGAAACTTCTTCCTGATCTGTGAATTCATCTCACAGAGTTACACCTTAGAACTCAGGAAGCAGTTTGCTAACACTCTTTTCATGGAATCTGCAAAGTGATATTTGGGAACCCGTAGGGGCCCGTGGTGAAAATGGAAATATCCTTAGATAATAACTAGAGAGATTCTCTCTGAGAGATTGCTTTCGGATGTGTAACTTCTTCAAAGAGTTCCACTCTTCCATTCTTGGAACAGTTGTCTAACACTGTTGTCCTGGATTCTGCAAAGTGATATTTGGGATCCCCTAGGGACCCATGGTGAAAAAGGAAATATCCACATAATAACTAGAGAGAAGCTTTCTGAGAGATTGCTTTCTGATGTGTGACTTCATCACACAGAGTCCCACCGTTCTCTTCTTGGAACGGTTTGCTAACACTGTTCTCGTGGCTTCTGGAAAGTGATATTTAGGAGCCCATAGGGGCCCATGGTGAAAAAGGTAATATATTCACATATAATTAGAGAGAAGCTTTCTGGGAGATTGCTGTCTGATGTTTCACTTCATCACAGAGTTCCACCCTTCACTTCTTAGAATAGCGTGCTAACACTGTTGTCGTGGATTCTGCAAAGTGATATTTGGGAGCTGATTGAGGGCTATGGTGAAAAAGGAAATATCCTCAGATCAAAACTGGAAAGAAGCCTTCTGAGACACTGCTTGCCATGTGTGAATGCAACTCACAAAGTTTACACGTTTCTATTCAGTGATCAGTTTGCTAACACAGTTTTCTGGAAATCGGCA
>NC_044569.1:71214019-71296383 GCF_007565055.1 Rhinopithecus roxellana | reverse complement strand
CATTCACACATGGCAATGCAGTTTCTCAGAAAGCTTCTCTTTAGTTATTATGTGAGGATATTTCCTTTTTCCCCATAGCCCTCAAAGAGCTCCCAAATATACCTTTGCAGAATCCAAACAACAGTGTTAGCAAACTGTTCCAAGAAGGGAAGGGTGGAACTCTGTGTGATGAAGTCACACATCAGAAAGCAATCTCTCAGAAAGTTTCTCTCTAGCTATTATGTGAGATAATTTCCTTTTTCACCATGGGCCCCTATGGACTCCCAAATGTCACTTTCCAGAATCCACGAAAAGAGTGTTCGCAAACTGCTTCCTGAAGTCTAAGTCATAATTCTTTGAGATGAACTCACAGATCAGAGGGAAGTTTCTCAGAAAGCTTCTTTCACGTTTTGTACGGTTGAAATTTCCTTTAACAGCTTAGGCCTCTATGCGATCCAAGGAAGCTCTTCTCAGGTTCCTCAAAGACATTGTTAATGGACTGCTCCAGGAAACATAAGTGTAACTCTGTGAGATGAAATCACACATCACCAAAAAGTTCCTAAGAAACTTCTTTCTAGTTTTCATGTGTGGATATTTCCTTTGTCACCGTAAGGTTCTTTGTGCTATGTAGTATCTAATTGCAGATTTCCAGAAAACTGTGTTAACAAACTGATCACTGAAGAGAAACGTGTAACGTCTGTGAGTTGCCTTCTCACATGGCAACGCAGTTTCTCAGAAGATTCTCTTTAGTTATTATGTGAGGATATTTCCTTTTTCACCATAGCCCTCAAGGAGCTCCCAAATATACCTTTGCAGATCCACCGCAACAGTGTTAGTAACTGTACCAAGAACGGACGGGTGGAAACTCTGTGTGATGACGTCACACATCAGAAAGCAATCTCTCAAAACCTTCTCTCTAGTTATTATGTGAGGATATATAATTTTTCACCATGGGCGCCTATGGGGTCCCAAATATCACTGTCCAGATCCCACGGAAAAGAGTTTTAGCAACTGCTTCCGGAGTCTATGTTATAAGTCTGTGACATTTACTCACAGATTAGACAGAAGTTTCTCAGAAAGCTTCTTTCACGTTTTGAACGGATGAAATTTCCTTATTAGAGTAGGCCTCAATGCGATCCAAGGAAGCCCTTTAAGGTTCCTCAAAGACAGTGTTAATGGACTGCTACACGAAACATAAGTGTAACTATCTGAGATGAATTCACACATCACCAAGAAGTTTCTATGTAACCTTCTTTCAAGTTTTCACGTGTGGATATTACCTTTGTCCCCATAAGGTTCATTGCGCTATGAAGTATCTAATTGCAGATTTCCAGAAAACTCTTTTAACAAACTGATCATTGAAGAGAAACGTGTTACTCTGTGAGTTGCATTCACTCATGGCAATGCGGTTTCTTAGAAGGCTTCTATCCAGTTTTGATCTGAGGATATTTCCTTTTTCACCATAGCCCTCAATGAGCTTCCAAATATATCTTTGCAGAATCCGTGACAACAGTGTTAGCAAACAGTTCCAAGAAGGGAAGGGTGGAATTCTGTGTGATGAAGTCACACAACAGAAAGCAACCTCTCAGAAAGCTTCTCTCTAGTTATTATGTGAGATTATCTCCTTTTTCACCCTTGGGTCCCTTCGGGTTCCCAAATATCACTTTCCAGAATCCACGAAAGAGTTTTCGCAAACTGCTTCCTGAAGTCTAAGTTAAAGTCTGTGAGATGGACTCACAGAGCAGAAAGTAACTTCTCAGAAAGCTTCTTTCACGTTTTGAAAGGATGAAATTTCCTTTATCAGCGTAGGCCTCAATATGATCCAAAGAAGCCTTTCTCAGGTTCCTCAAAGACAGTGTTAATGGACTACTCCAAGAAACATAAGAGTAGCTCTGTGAGATGAATTCACACATCACCAAGAAGTTTCTAAGAAAGCTTCTTTCTAGTTTTCATCTGTGGATATTTCCTTTGTCACCCTACGGTTCATTGCCCTATGAAGTATCTAATTGCAGATTTCAGAAAACTGTGTTAACAAACTGATCCCTGAAGAGAAACGAATCATTCTGTGCGTTGCATTCACACATGGCAACGCAGTTTCACAGAAGACGTCTTTAAAGTTTTGTTCTGAGGATATTTCTTTTTTCACCTGAGACCTCAATGAGCTCCCAAATATAACTTTGCAGAATCCACGACAACATTGTTAGCAAACTGTTCCAAGAAGGGAAGAGTGGAACTCTGAGTGATGAAGTCACAAATCAGAAAGCAATCTCTCGGAAAGCTTCTCTCTTGTTATTATGTGAGGATATTTCCTTTTTCCCCATGGACCCCTATGGGCTCCCAAATATCACTTTCCACAATACACGAAAACAGTGTTCGCAAACTGTTTCCTGAAGTCTAAGTTATAAGTCTGTGAGATGAACTCACAGATCAGAAAGAAGTTTCTTAGAAAGCTTCTTTCACGTTTTGAACGGATGAAATTTCTTTATCAGCGTAGGTCTCAATGCGATCCAATGAAGCCCTTCTCAGATTCCTCAAAGACAGTGTTAATGGACTGCTTCACGAAACACAAGTGTAACTCTGTGAGATGAATTCACACATCACCAAGAAGTTTCTAAGAAAGCTGTTTTCTAATATTCATCTGTGGATATTTCCTTTGTCACCGTAAGGTTCATTGCGGTAGTGAAGTATCTAATTGCAGATTTCCAGAAAAACTATGTTAACAAACTCAAACACTGAAGAGAAAGGTGTAACTCTGTGAGTTGCATTCACACATGGCAACGCAGTTTCTCAGATAGCTTCTCTTTATTTATTATGTGAGGATATTTCCTTTTTCACCATAGCCCTCAATGAGCTGCCAAATATATACTCTGTAGAATCCACGACAACAGTGTTAGAGAACTGTTCCAAGAAGGGAAGGGTGGAACTCTGTGTGATGAAGTCACACATCAGAAAGCAATCTGTCAGAAAGCTTCTCTCTAGTTATTATGTGAGGATATTTCCTTTTTCACCATGGGCCCCTATGGGCTCCCAAATATCACTTTCCAGAATACACGAAAAGAGTGTTCGCAAACTGCTTCCTGATGTCAAAATTATAAGTCTGTGAGATGAAACTCACAGATCAGAAAGAAGTTTCTCAGAAAGGTTCATTCACGTTCTGAACGGATGAAATTCCCTTTAGCAGCGTAGACCTCAATGTGATCCAAAGTAGCCCTTCTCAGCTTCCTCAAAGACAGTGTTAATGGACTGCTCCACGAAACATAGGTGTAACTCTGTGAGATGAACTCACACATCACCAAGAAGTTTCTAGGAAATCTTCTTTCTAGTTTTCATCTGAGGATATTTCCTTTGACACCGTAAGCTTCATTGTGCTAAGAAATATCCCGAGGCAGATATCCAGAAAACTATGTTAGCAAACTGATCACTGAAGAGAAACCTGTAACTCTGTGGGTTGGATTCTCCATGGCAATGCAGTTTCTCAGAAGGCTTCTTTCCCGTTTTGAACTGAAGATATTTCCTTTTTCACCATAGCCCCCAATGAGCTCCCAAATATACCTCTGCAGAATCCACGACAGCAGTGTTAGGAAACTGTTCCAAGAACGGAAGTGTGGAACTCTGTGTGATGAAGTCACACATCAGAAAGCAATGTCTCAGAAAGCTTCTCTCTAGTTATTATGTGAAATTATTTCCTTTTTCACGATGGGCCCCTATGGGATCCCAAATAGCACTTTCCAGAATCCACGAAAAGAGTATTCACAAACTCCTTCCTGAAGTCTAAGTTATAAGTCTGTGAGATGAACTCACAGATCAGAAAGAAGTTTCTCAGGAAGCTTCTTTCACGTTTTGAACGGATGAAATTTCCTTTATCAGCCTAGGCCTCAATGCGTTCCAAGGAAGACCCTCTCAGGTTCCTCAAAGACAGTGTTAATGGACTGCTCCGGGAAACATAAGTGTAACTCTGTGAGATGAATTCACACATCACCAAGAAGTTTCTAAGAAAGCTTCTTTCTAGTTTTCATCTGTGGACATTTCTTTTGTCACCGTAAGGGTCATTGCACTATGAAGTATCTAATTGCAGATTTCCAGAAATCTGTGTCAACAAACTGATGACTGAAGAGAAACGTGTAACCCTGTGAGTTGCATTCACACATGGCAATGCAGTTTCTCAGAAAGATTCTCTTTGGTTATTATGTGAGGATATATCCTCTTTCACCATAGCCCTCAATGAGCTCCCAAATATACCTATGCGGAATACACGACAATAGTTTTAGACAACTGTTCCAGCAAGGGAAGGGTGGAACTCTCTGTGATGAAGTCACACATCAGAAAGCAATCTCTCAGAAAGCTTCTCTCTAGTTATTATGTGACGATATTTCCTTTTTCACCATGGGCCCCTGGGGGCTCCCAAATATCACTTTCCAGAATCCATGAAAAGAGTGTTCGCAAACTGCTTCCTGAAGTCCAAGTTATAAGTCTGTGAGATGAACTCACAGATCAGAAAAAAGTTTCTCAGAAAGCTTCTTTCCCGTTCTGAACAGATGAATTTTCCTCTATCAGTGTAGACCTCAATGCAATACAAAGAAGCCCTTCTCAGGTTCTTCAAAAACAGTGTTAATGGACTGCTCAATGAAACATAAGTGTAACATTGTGAGATGAATTCACACATCACCAAGAAGTTTCTAAGAAAGCTTCTTTCTAGTTTTCATCTGAGGATATTTCCTATGTCACCGAAAGCTTCATTGTGCTAAGTGATATCCCAATGCAGATTTCCAGAAAACTTAGTTAGCAAACTGATCACTGAAGAGACACGTGTAACTCTGTGAGTTGCATTCACTCATGGCAATGCAGTTTCTCAGAAGGCTTCTTTCCAGTTTTGATCTGAGGATATTTCCTTTTTCACCTTAGCCCTCAATTAGCTTCCCAAAAATTCCTTTGCCGAATCCACGACAACAGTGTTATCCAACTGTTCCAAGAAGGGAAGGGTGGAACTCAGTATGATGAATTCACACATCAGAAAGCAATCTCTCAGAAAGCTTCTCTCTAGTTTTTATGTGAGGATATTGCCTTTTTCACCATGGGCCTCTATGGGCTCCCAAATATCACTTTCCAGATTCCACCAATAGAGGTTTAGCAAACTTCTTCCTGAAGTCTAAGTTATAAGACTGTTAGATGTACTCAGAGATCAAAAAGAAGTTTCTCAGAAATCTTCTTTCACGTTTTGAACGGATGAAATTTTTTATCCGCGTAGGCCTCAATGCGATCCAAGGAATCCCTTCTCAGGTTCCTCAAAGACAGTGTTAAGGGACTGCTCCATGAAACATAAGTGTAACTCTGGAAGATGAATTCACACATCACCAAGAAGTTTCTAAGAAAGCTTCTTTCTAGTTGTCATATGCTGATATTTCCTTTGTCACCGTAAGGTTCATTGCGCTATGAAGTATCTAACTGCAGATTTCCAGAAAACTCTGTTAACAAACTGATCACTGAAGAGAAACGTGTAACTCTGTGAGTTGCATTCACACATGGCAACGCAATTTCTCAGAAAGCTTCTAGTTAGTTATTATATGAGGATATTTCCTTTTTTCACCGTAGCCCTCAATGAGCTCCCAAATATACCTCTGCAGAATCCACGACAACAGTGTTAGCAAACTGTTCAGAAGGGAAGGGTGGAACTCTGTGTGATGAAGTCACACATCAGAAAGCAATCTCTCAGAAAGCTTCTCTCTAATTATTATGTGAGGATATTTCCTTTTTCACCATGGGCCCCTAAGGGCTCCCAAATATCACTTTCCAGAATCCACGAAAAGAGTGTTAGCAAACTGCTTCCTGAAGTCTAAGTTATAAGTCTGTGAGATGAAATCACAGATCAGAAAGAACTTTCCCAGAAAGTTTCTTTCACGTTTTGAACTGATGAAATTTCCTTTATCAGCGTAGACCTCAATGCGATCCAAGGAAGCCCTTCTCAGGTTCCTCAAAGGCAGTGTTAATGGACTGCTCCACGAAACGTAAGTGTAACTTTGTGAGATGAATTCACACATCACCAAGAAGTTTCTAAGAAAGCTTCTTTCTAGTTTTCAACTGAGGGTATTTCCTTTGTCACCGTAAGCTTCATTGCGCTAAGAACTATCCCATTGCAGATTTCCAGAAAACTTAGTTAGCAAACTGATCACTGACGAGAAACGTGTAACTATGTAAGTTGCATTCACTCATGGCCATGCAGTTTCTCAGAATACTTCTTTCCAGTTTTGATCTGAGGATATTTCCTTTTTCACCATAGCCCTAAATGAGCTATGAAATATAATTTTCAGAATCCACGACAACAGTGTTAGCAAACTGTTCCAAGAAGGGAAGGGTGGACCTCTGTGTGATGAAGTCACATATCAGAAAGCAATCTCTCAGAAAGCTTCTCTCCAGTTATTATGTGAGATTATTTCCTTTTTCACCATGGGCCCCTATGGGCTCGGAATTATCACTTTTCAGAATCAATGAAAAGAGTGTGCGCAAACTGCTTCCTGAAATCTAAGTTATAAGTCTGTGAGATGAACTCACAGATCAGAAAGAAGTTTCTCAGAAAGCTTCTTTCACGTTTTCAACTGATGAAATTGCCTTTATCATTGTAGGCCTCAATGCGATCCAAGGAAGCCCTTCTCAGTTTCCTGAAAGACAGTGCTAAAGGACTGCTCCAAGAAACATAAGTGTAACTCTGGAAGATGAATTCACACATCACCAAGAAGTTTCTAAGAAAGCTTCTTTCTAGTTTTCATCTGTGGATATTTCCTGTGTCACCATAAGGTTCACTGCGCTATGAAGTATCTAATTGCAGATTCCCGAAAACTGTGTTAACAAACTGATCACTGAAGAGAAGCGTGTAACTCTGTGAGTTGCATACACACATGGCAATGCAGTTTCTCAGAAAGCTTCTCTTTAGTGATTATGTGAGTATATTACCTTTCTCTCCATAGCCCTCAATGAGCGCCCAAATATACCTCTGCAGAATATATGACAACAGTGTTAGCAAACTGTTCCAAGAAAGGAAGGGTGGAACTCTGTGTGATGAAGTCACTACATTAGAAAGCAATCTCTCAGAAAGCATCTCTCTAGTTATTAGGTGAGGATATTTCCTTTTGCATGGGCCCCTATGGGCTCCCAAGTATCTCTTTCGAGAATCCACGAAAAGAGTGTTCTTAAACTGCTTCCTGAAGTCTAAGTTATAAGTCTGTGAGATGAACGCACAGATCAGAAGGAAGTTTCTCAGAAAGCGTCTTTCACATTTTGAACGGATGAAATTTCCCTTATCACCGTAGGCCTCAATGCCATCCAAGGAAGCCCTTCTAAGATTCCTCAAAGACAGTGTTAATGGACTGCTCGATGAAACATAAGTGTAACTCTGTGAGATGAATTCACACATCACCAAGAAGTTTCTAAGAAAGCTTCTTTCTAGTTTTCATCTGTGGATATTTCCTTTGTCACCGTAAGGTTCATTGCGCTATGAAGTATCTAATTGCAGATTTCCAGAAAACTGTGTTAACAAACAGATCACTGAAGAGAAACGTGTAACTCTGTGAGTTGCATTCACACATGGCAATGCAGTTTCACAGAAAGCTTCTCTTTAGTTATTATGTGAGGACATTTCCTTTTTCACCATAGCCCTCAATGAGCTCCCAAATATTCCTGTGCAGAATCCACGACAACAGTCTTAGCAAACTGTTCCAAGAAGGGAAGGGTGGATCTCTCTGTGATGTGGTCACACATCAGCAAGCAATCTGTCAGAAAGCTTCTCTCTAGTTATTAGTTGAGGATATTTCCTTTTTCACCATTGGCCCTTATGGCCTCCCATTGGTCACTTCCAGATTCCACGAAAAGACTGTTAGCAAACTGCTTAATGAAGTCTAAGTTATAAGTCTGTGAGATGAACTCACAGATCAGTAAGAAGTTTCTCAGAAAGATTCTTTCACGTTTTGAACGGATGAAATTCCCTTTATCAGTGTAGGCCTCAATGCGATCCAAATAAGCCCTTCTCAGTTTCCTCAAAGACAGTTTTAATGGACTGCTCCATGAAACATAAGTGTAACTTTGTGAGATGAATTCACACATCAACAAGAAGTTTCTAAGGAAGCTTCTTTCTAATTTTCATCTGAGGATATTTCCTTTGTCACCGTAGGCTTCATTGCGATAAGAGGTATCCCATTGCAGATTTCAAGAAAACTTAGTTAGCAAACTGATGACTGAAGAGAAACGTGTAACTCTGTGAGTTGCATTCACTCATGGCAATGCAGTTTCTCAGAAGGCTTCTTTCCAGTTTTGATCTGAGGATATTTCCTTTTTCACCATAGCCCTCAATTAGCTCCCAAATATACCTCTGCAGAATCCACGACAACAGTGTTAGGAACCTGTTCCAAGAAGGGAAGGGTGGAACTCTGTGTGATGAAGTCACACATCAGAAAGCAATCTCTCAGAAAGCTTCTGTCTAGTTATTATGTGAGGATATTTCCTTTTTCACCTTGGGCCCCTATGGGCTCCCAAAAATCACTTTCCAGATTCCACGAAAAGAGTGTTCACAAACTGCTTTCTGAAGTCAAAGTTATAAGTCTGTGAGATGAACTCACAGATCTGAAAGATGTTTCTCAGAAAGATTCTTTGACGTTTTGAATGGATGAAATTTCCTTTATCAGCATCAGGCCTCAATGCGATCCAAGGAAACCCTTCTCAGGTTCCTCAAAGACAGTGTTAACGGACTGCTCCAAGAACCATCAGTGTAACTCTGTGAGATGAATTCACACATCACCAAGAAGTTTCTAAGAAAGCTTCTTTTTAGTTTTCATCTATG
Organism: Rhinopithecus roxellana; assembly: GCF_007565055.1. Lineage (NCBI taxonomy): Eukaryota > Metazoa > Chordata > Mammalia > Primates > Cercopithecidae > Rhinopithecus > Rhinopithecus roxellana. Next base: position 71,287,580 of record NC_044569.1, on the reverse strand, counting down.
GATATTACCTTTGTCACGGTAAGGTTCATTGTGCTATGAAGTATGTAATTGCAGATTTCCAGAAAACTGTGATAACAAACTGATCACTGAAGAGAAACGTGTAATTCTGTGAGTTGCATTCACACATGGCAATGCAGTTTCTCAGATTGCTTCTCTTTAGTTATTATGTGAGAATATTTTCTTTTTCACCATAGCCCTCAATGAGCTCCCAAATATTCCTTTGCAGGAATCCATGATAACCGTGTTAGCAAACTTTTCCAAGAGGGGAAGGGTGGAACTCTGTGTGATGAAGTCACACATCAGAAAGCAATCACTTAGAAAGCTTCTCTCTAGATATTATATGAGGACATTTCCTTTTTCACCATGGGCCCCTATGGGCTCCCAAATATCACTTTCCAGAATCCAGGAATAGAGTGTTCCCAAACTGTTTCCTGAAGTCTAAGTTATAAGTCTGTGAAATGAACTCACAGATCAGAAAGAAGTTTGTCAGAAAGTTTCTTTCACGTTTTGAACGGATGAAATTTCCTTTATCAGCATAGGCCTCAATGCGATCCAAAGAAGCCCTTCTCAGGTTCCTCAAAGACAGTGTTAATGGACTGCTCCACGAAACATATGTGTAACTTTGTGAGATGAACTCACACATCAACAAAAAGTTTCTAAAATAACGTCTTTCTGGTTTTCATCTGAGGATATTTCCTTTGTCACCATAAGCTTAATTGCTCTAAGAGTTATCCCATTGCAGATTTCCAGAAAACGTAGTTAACAAAATGATCACTGAAGAGAAATGTGTAACTCTTTGAGTTGCATTCACTCATGGCTATGCAGTTTCTCGGAAGTCTTCTTATAAGTTTTGATCTCAGGATATTTCCTTTTTCACCATAGCCCTCAAAGAGCTCCCAAATATAACTTTGCAGAATCCACGACAACAGTGTTAGCAACTGTTCCAAAAAGGGAAGGGTGGAACTCTGTATGATGAAGTCACACATCAGAAAGCAGTCTCTCAGAAAGCTTCTCTCTAGTTTTTAGGTGAGGATATTTCCTTTTGCATGGGCCCCTATGGACTCCCAAGTATCACTTTCGAGAATCCACGAAAAGAGTGTTCGTAAACTGCTTCTTGAAGTCTAAGTTATAAGTCTGTGAGATGAACTCACAGATCAGAAAGAAGTTTCTCAGAAAGCGTCTTTCACATTTTGAACGGATGAAATTTCCCTCATCACCGTAGGCCTCAATGCCATCCAAGGAAGCCCTTCTAAGGTTCCTCAAAGACAGTGTTAATGGACTGCTCGACGAAACATCAGTGTAACTCTGTGACATGAATTCACACATCACCAAGAAGTTTCTAAGAAAGCTTCTTTCTAGTTTTCATCTCTGGATATTTCCTTTGTCACCGTAAGGTTCATTGCGCTATGAAGTATCTAATTACATGATTCCCGATAACTGTGTTAACAAACTGATCACTGAAGAGAAACGTGTAACTCTGTGAGTTGCATTCACACATGGCAATGCAGTTTCTCAGAAAGCTTCTCTTTAGTTATTATGTGAGAATATTACGTTTTTCTCCACAGCCCTCAATGAGCTCCCAAATATACCTCTGCAGAATATACGACAACAGTGTTAGCAAACTGTTCCAAGAAAGGAAGGGTGGAACTCTGTGTGATGAAGTCATAACTAGAGAGAAACTAACACATAACTAGAGAGAAACTAGAGAGAAACTAACACATAACTAAAGAGAAACTAACTAACACATAACTAGAGAGAAACTTTCTGAGAGATTGCTTTCTGATGTGTGACTTCATCACACAGGGTTCCACCCTTTCTTTCTTGGAACAGTTTGCTAACACTGTTGTCGTATATTCTGCAGAGGTATAATTGGGAGCTCATTGAGGGCTATGGTGAAAAAGGAAATATCCTCACATAATAACTAAAGAGAAGCTTTCTGAGAAACTGCATTGCCATGTGTGAATGCAACTCACAGAGTTACACATTTCTCTTCAGTGATCAGGATGTTAACACAGTTTTCGGAAATCTGCAATTAGATACTTCATAGCGCAATGAACCTTACAGTGACAAAGGAAATATCCACAGATGAAAACTAGAAAGAAGCTTTCTTAGAAACTTCTTGGTGATGTGTGAATTCATTTTCCAGAGTTACACTTATGTTTCGTGGAGCAGTTCATTAACACTGTCTTTGAGGAACCTAAGAAGGACTTCCTTGGATCGCTTTGAGGGCTACGCTGATAAAGGTATTTCATCCGTTCAAAACGTGAAAAGAGCTTTCTGAGAAACTTCTTTCTGATCTGTGAGTTCATCTCACAGACTCATGACTTAGACTTCTGGAAGCAGTTTGCTAACACTCTTTTCGTGGAATCTGGAAAGTGATATTTGGGAGGCCTTAGGTGCCCATTGTGAAAAAGGAAATATCCTCACATAATAACTAGAGGGAAGCTATCTGAGAGATTGCTTTCTGATGTGTGACTTCATTACACAGAGTTCCACCCTTCCATTCTTGGAACAGTTTGCTAACACTGTTGTCATTTTTTCTGCAAAGTTATATTTCGGAGCTCATTGAGGGCTATGGTGAAAGGAAATATCCCCCTATCAAAACTGGAAAGAAGCTTTCTGAGAAACTGCAGTGCCGTGAGTAAATGCGACTCATAGAGTTACACGTTTCCCTTCAGTGATGAATTTGTTAACTAAGTTTTCTGGAATTCTGCAATGGGATACTTCTTAGAGAAATGAAGTTTAGGGTGACAAAGGAAATATCCTCAGATGAAAACTAGAAAGAAGCTTGCTTAGAAACTTCTTGGTGATGTGTGAATTCATCTCACAATGTTACACTTATGTTTCGTGGAGCAGTCCATTAACACTGTCTTTAGGAAATTGAGAAGGGCTTCTTTGGATCACGTTGAGGTCTACGCTGATAAAGGAAATTTCACCAGTTCAAAACGTGAAAGATGCTTTCTGAGATACTTCTTTCTGATCTGTGATTTCATTTCACAGACTTATAACTTAGACTTCAGGAAGCAGTTTGCTAACACTCTTATCGTGGAATCTGGAAAGTGATATTTGGGAGCCCTAGGGGACCATGGTGAAAAAAGAAATATCCTCACATAATAACTAGAGACAAGCTTTCTGCGAGATTGCTTTCTGATGTGAGACTTCATCACACTGAGTTCCATCCTTCCCTTCTTGGAAAAGTTGACTAACACTGTTGTCGTGGATTCTGCAAAGGTATATTTGGGAGGTCATTGAGGGCTATGGTGAAAAAGGAAATATCCTCAAATAATAACTAGAGAGAAGCTTTCTGAGAGATTGCTTTCTGATGTGTGACTTCATCATACAGAGTTCCACCCTTCCCTTCTTGGAACAGTTTCCTAACACTGCTGTCGTGGATTTTTCAAAGGAATATTTGGGAGCTCATTGAGGGCTATGGTGAAAAAGGATATATACTCACATAATAATTAAAGAGAAGCCTTTTGAGAAACTGCATTGCCATGAGTGAATGCAACTCACAGGGTTACACGTATCTTTTTAGTGATCATTTTGCTAACTAAGTTTTCTGGAAATCTGCAATGGGATACCTCTTAGTGCAATGAAGCTTATGGTGACAAAGGTAACATCCTCAGATGAAAACTAGAAAGAAGCTTTCTTAGAAACTTCTTGGTGATGTGTGAATTCGTCTTCCAGACTTACACTTATGTTTCGTGGAGTAGTCCATTAACACTCTTTGAGGAACATGAGAAGGGCTTCCTTGGATCGCATTGAGGCCTACGCTGATAAAGGAATTTTTACCGTTCAAAACGTGAAAGAAGCTTTCTGAGAAACTTTTTTCTGATCTGTGAGTTCATCTCACAGACTTATAACTAAGAATTCAGGAAGCAGTTGTCGAACACTCTTTTCGTGTAATCTGGAAACTGATATTTGGGAGCCATTGGGGCCCATGGTGAAAAAGGAATTATCCTCACATAATAACAGACAGAAAGCTTTCTGAGAGATTGCTTTCTGATATTGTGACCTCATCACACGAGTTTCACATTTCCCTACTTGGAACAGTTTGCTAACACGTTGTGTGGATTCTGCAAAGGTATATTTGGAAGCTCATTGAGGGCTAGGGTGAAAAAAGGAATATCCTCACATAATAACTAAAGAGAACGCGTTCTGAGAAACTGCGTTGCCATGAGTGAATGCAACTCACAGGGTTACACGTTTCTCTTCAGTGATCAGTTTGGCTACTAAGATTTCTGGAAATCTGCAATGGGATACCTCTTATCACAATGAAGCTTGCGGTGACAAAGGAAATATCCTCAGCTGAAAAGTAGAAAAGAAGCTTTCCTAGAAAGTTCTTGATGATGTGTGAATTCATCTCACAGTGTTACACTTATGTTTCGTGGAGCAGTCATTAACACTGTCTTTGAGGAAACACAGAAGGGCTTCTTTGGATAGCATTGAGGCCTACGATGATAAAGGATATTTCATCCTTTCAAAACGTGAAACAAGCTTTCTGAGAAACTTCTTTCTGATCTGTGACTTCATCTCACAGACTTATACCTTAGACTTCAGGAAGCAGTTGGCGAACACTCTTTTCGTGGAATCTGGAAAGTGATATTTGGGAGCCCATTGGGGCCCATGGTGAAAAAGGAAATATAATCACATAATAACTAGAGAGAAGCTTTCTGAGAGATTGCTTTCTGATGTGTGAGTTCATCACACAGAGTTCCACCCTCCCCTTCTTGGAACAGTTTGCTAACACTCTTGTGGTGGATTCTGCAAAGTTATATTTGGTAGCTTATTGAGGGCTATGGTGAAAAAGGAAATATCCTCAGATCAAAACTGAAAGAAGCTTCTGAGAAACTGCGTTGCCATGGTGAATGCAACTCACAGAGTTACACGTTCTCTTCAGTGCTCAGTTTGTTAACACAGTTTTCTGGAAATCTGCAATTAGATACTTCATAGCGCAGTGAAACTTATGGTGACAAGGAAATATCCACAGTGAAACTAGAAAGAATCTTTCTTAGAAACTCTTGGTGATTGTGTGAATCATCTTCACAGAGTTACACTTATATTTCGTGGAGCAGTCCATTACACCTGTCTTTGAGGAACCTGAGAAGGGCTTCTTTTGATCGCATTGAGTGCCTACGCTGATAAGGAAATTTCATCCGTTCAAAACGTAAAGAAGCTTTCTCAGAAACTTCTTTCTGATCTGCGAGTTCATCTCACAGACTTATACTAGACCTTCAGGAAGCAGTTTGCAACACTCTTTTCGGGAATCTGGAAAGTGATATTTGGGATCCCATAGGGGCCCATGGTGAAAAAGGAAATATCCTCATAATAACTAGAGAGAAGCTTTCTGAGAGATTGCTTTCTGATGTGTGACTTCATCACACAGAGTTTCCACACTTTCCTTCTTGGAACAGTTTTGCTACACTGTTTTCGTGGATTCTGCAGAGGTATATTTGGAGCTCATTGAGGGCTAGGGTGAAAAAGGAAATATCCTCACATAATAACTGAAAGAGACGCGTTCTGAGAAACTGCATTGCCATGGGTGAAATGCAACTCACAGAGTTACACGTTTCTCTTCAGTAATCAGTTTGCTAACTAGATTTCTGGAAATCTGCAATGGATATCTCTTATCACAATGAAGCGTATGGTGACAAAGGAAATATCCTCAGATGAAAACTAGAAAGAAGCTTTCCTAGAAAACTTCTTGTGATGTGTGAATTCATCTCACAGAGTTACACTTATGTTTCATGGAGCAGTCCATTAAGCACTGTCTTTGAGGAAAACCTGAGAAAGGGCTTCTTTGGATAGCATTGAGGCCTACGATGATAAGGGATATTTCATCCGTTCAAAACGTGAAACAAGCTTTCTGAGAAACTTCTTTCTGATCTGTGACTTCATCTCACAGACTTATACCTTAGACTTCAGGAAGCAGTTGGCGAACACTCTTTTCGTGGAATCTGGAAAGTGATATTTGGGAGCCCATTGGGGCCCATGGTGAAAAAGGAAATATCCTCACATAATAATTAGAGAGAAGCTTTCTGAGAAACTGCGTTTCCGTGTGTGAATGCAACTCACAGAGTAACAGGTTTCTCTTCAGTGATCAGTTTGCTAACTACGTTTTCTGGAAATCTGCAATGGGATAACTCTTATCGCAATGAAGAATTTGGTGACAAAGGAAATATCCTCAGATGAAAACAGGAAGGAAGCTTTCTTAGAAACTTCTTGTTGATGTGTGAATTCATCTCACAAAGTTACACTGATGTTTCGTGCAGCAGTCCATTAACACTGTCTTTGAGTAACCTGAGGAGGGCTTCTTGGATAGCATTGAGGCCTACACTGATAAAGGAAATTTCAATCGTTCAAAACGTGAAAGAAGCTTTCTGAGAAACTTCTTCCTGATCTGTGAGTTCATCTCACGGAATTATAACTTAGAATTCAGGAAGCAGTTTGCTAACACTCCTTTTGTGGAATCTGGAAAGTGATATTTGGGAGCCCATACGAGGCCGTGGTGAAAAAGGAAGTATCCTCACATAATAACTAAAGAGAAGTGTTCTGAGAAACTGCGTTGCCATATGTGAATGCAACTCACAGAGTTACACGTTTCTCTTCATTGATCAGTTTGTTAACACAGTTTTCTGGAAATCTGCAATTAGATACTTCATAGAGCAATGACCCTTACGGTGATAAAGGAAATATCCACAAATGAAAACTAGAAAGAAACTTTCTTAGAAACTTCTTGTTGATGTGTGAATTCATCTTCCAGAGTTACACTTATGTTTCGTGGAGCAGTCCATTAACACTGTCTTTGTGGAACATGAGAAGGGCTTCTTTGGATCGCATTGAGGCCTACGTTGATAAAGGAAATTTCATCCGTTCAAAACGTGAAAGAACCTTTCTGCGAAACTTCTGTCTCATCTGTGAGTTCCTCTCACAGACTTATAACTTAGACTTCAGGAAGCAGTTTGCTAAGACTCTTTTCGTGGATTCTGGAAAGAGATATTGGGAGTCTCTAGGGGCCCATGGTGAAACAGGAAATATCCTCACATAATAAAGGGAGAGAAGCTTTCTGAGAGATTGCTTTCTGATGTGTGACTTCAACACACAGAGTTCCACCCTTCCCTTCCTGGGTCAGTTTACTAACACTGTTGTCGTGGATTCTGCAGAGGTATATTTGGGAGCTCATTGAGGGCTATGGTGAAAAAGGAAATATCCTCACAGAATAACTAAAGAGACGCTTTCTGAGAAACTGCGTTGAGATGTGTGAATGCAACTCACATAGTTACACGTTTCTCTTCAGTGATCAGTTTGCTAACTAAGTTTTAAGAACATCTGCATTGGGATACCTCTTAGCGCAATGAAGCTTATGGTGACAAAGGAAATATCCACAGATGAAAGTAGAAAGAAGCTTTCCTAGAAACTTTTTGGTGAAGTGTGAATTCATCTTCCAGAGTTACACTTATGTTTCGTGGAGCAGTCCATTAACAGGGTCTTTGAGGAACCTGAAAAGCGCTTCCTTGGATCGCATTGAGGTCTACGCTGATAAAGGAAATCTCATCTGTTCAAAATGTGAAAGACGCTTTCCGAGAATCTTCTTTCTGGTCTGTGAGTTCATCTCACAGACTTATAACTTAGACTTCAGCAAGCAGTTTGCTGACTCTCCTTTCGTGGAATCTGGAAAGTGATGTTTGAAAGCCCATAGGGGCCCAAGGTGAAAAAGCAAATATCCTCACATAATAACTAGAGAGAAGCTTTCTGAGAGATTGCTTTCTGATGCATAACTTCATCACACAGAGTTCCACCCTTCCCTTTTTGGAACAGTTTGCTAACCACTTTATCGAGGATACTGCAGAGGTATATTTGGGAGCTCATTGAGGGCTATGGTGATAATGGAAATATCCTCACATAATAACTAAAGAGAAGCTTTCTGAGAAAATGCGTTGCCTTGTGTGAATGCAACTCACAGAGTTACACGTTTCTCTTCAGTCATCAGTTTGTTAACAGAGTTTTCTGGAAATCTGCAATTAGATACTTCATAGGGCAAAGAACCTTACGGTGACAAAGGAAATATCCACAGATGAAAACTACAAAGAAGCTTTCTTAGAAACTTCTTGGTGATGTGTGAATTCATCTCACAGAGTTACATTTATGTGTCGTGGAGCAGTGCATTAACACTGTCTATGAGGAACCTGAGAAGGGCTTCCTTGGATCGCATTGAGGCCTACGCTGATAAAGGAAATTTCATCCGTTCAATACGTAAAAGAAGCTTTCTGAGAATCTTCTTTCTGATCTGTGAGTTCATCTCACAGACTTATAACTTAGACTTCAGGAAGCAGTTTGCGAACACTCTTTTCGTGGATTCTGGAAAGGGATATTTGGGAGCCCATAGGGGCCCATGGTGAAAAAGGAAATATTCTCTCATAATAACTAGAGAGAAGCCTTCTGAGAGATTGCTTTCTGATGTGTGACTTCATCACACAGATTTCCAGCCTTCCCTTCTTGGAACAGTTTGCTACCACTGTTTTCGTGGATTCTGCAAAGGAATATTGGGGAGCTCATTGAGATCTACGGTGAAAAAGGAAATATCCTCAGATCAAAACTGGAAAGAAGCCTTCTGAAAACCTGCATTGCCATGAGTGAATACAACTCACAGAGTTACACTTTTCTCTTCAGTGATCAGTTTGCTCACTCAGTTTTCTGGAAATCTGCAATGGGATATCTCTTATCGCAATGAAGATTACGGTGACAAAGGAAATATCCTCAATGAAAACTAGAAGCAAGATTTCTTATAAACTTCTTGGTGATGTGTGAATTCATTTCACAAAGTTACACTTACGTTTCGTGGAGCAGTCCGTTAACACTGTCTTTGAGGAACCTGAGAAGGGCTTCGTTTTATCGCATTGAGGCCTACGCTGATAAAGGAAATTTCATCCGTTCAAAACGTGAAAGAAGCATTCGGAGAAACTTCTTTCGGCTCGGTGAGTTCGTCTCGCATACTTCTAACTTAGACTTCATTAAACAGTTTGCGAACACTCTTATCGTGGAATCTGGAATGTGATATATGGGAGCCCATTGGGGCCCATGGTGAAAAGGGAAATAATCTCACATAATAACTAGAGAGAAGCTTTCTGAGAGATTGCTTTCTGATGTGTGACTTCAACACACAGAGTTCACCCTTGCCTTCTTGGAACAGTTTGCTAACACTGTTGTTGTGGATTGGCAAAGTTATTTTTGGGAGCTCATTGAGGGCTATGGTGAAAAAGGAAATATACTCAGATAATAACTAAAGAGAAGCTTTCGGAGAAACTGCGTTGCCATGAGTGAATGCAACTCACTGAGTTACACTTTCTTTATAGTGATCTGTTTGCTAACTAAGTTTTCTGGAAGTCTGCAATGGGATACCTATTAGCGCAATGAAGCTTATGGTGACAAAGGAAATATCCACACATGAAAACTAGAAAAAAGCTTTCTTTGAAACTTCTTGGTGATGTGTGAATTCATCTCACAGAGTTACACTTATGTTTCTTGGAGCAGTCCATTAACACTGTCTTTGAGGATACTGAGAAGGGCTTCCTTGGACCGCATTGAGGCCTACGCTGATAAAGGAAATTACATCCATTCAAAACTTGAAAGAAATTGTTTGAGAAACGTCTTCCTGATCTGTGAGTTCATCTCACAGACTTATAACTTAGACTTCAGGAAGCAGTTTGGTAACAGTCTTTTCGTGGAATCTGGAAAGTGATATTTGGGAGCCCTTAGGGCCCATGGTGAAAAAGGAAATATCCTCACATGATAACGAGAGAGAAGCTTTCTGAGAGATTGCTTTCTGATGTGTGACTTCATCACACTGAGTTCCACCCATCCCTTCTTGAAACAGTTTCCTAACACTGTTGTCGTGGATTCTGCAAGGGAATATTTGGGAGCTCATTGAGGGCTATGGTGAAAAAGGAAATATCCTCCCATGATAACTAAAGAGAAGCTTTCTGAGAAACTGCACTGCCATGAGTGAATGCAACTCAGAGAGTTACACGTTTCTCTTCACTGATCAGTTTGCTAAGTTTTCCGGAAATCTGCAATTAGATATTTAATAGCACAAGGAATCTTACTGTGTCAAAGGAAATATCCTCAGATGAAAACCTGAAAGAAGCTTTCTTGGAAATTTCTTGGTGACGTGTGAATTCATCTCACAGGGTTTCATTTATGTTTCGTGGAGCAGTAAATTAACACTGTCTTTGAGGAACCTGAGAAGGGCTTCCTTTGATCGCTTTGAGGCCTAAACTGATAAAGGAAATTTCATCCGTTGAAAACGTGAAAGAAGCTTTCTAAGAAACTTTTTCTGATCTGTGAGGTCATATCACAGACTTATAACTTAGATTTCAGGAAGCAGTTTGGTAACACTCTTTTCGTGGAATCTGGAAAGTGATATTAGGGAGCCCATAGGGGCCTAAGGTGAAGAAGGAAATATCCTCACATAATAACTAGAGAGAAGTTTTCTGAGAGATTGCTTTCTGATGTGTGACTTAATCACACAGAGTTCCACCCTTCCCTTCTTGGAAAAGTTTCCTAACACTGTTGTCGTGGATCCTACAGACGTATATTTGGGAGCTCATTGAGGGCTATGGTGAAAAGGGAAATATACTCACATAATAACTAGAGAGAAGCTTTCTGAGAATCTGCATTGGGATGTGTGAATGCAACTCAGCGAGTTACAGGTTTCTCTTCAGTGATCAGTTTGCAAACACAGTTTTCTGGAAATCTGCAATTGCATACTTCATGGCGCAATGATACTTACACTGACAAAGGAAATATCCTCAGATGAAAACTAGAAAGAAGCTTTCTTAGAAACTTCTTGGTGATGTGTGAATTCATCTCACAAAGTTACACTTATGTTTCATGGAGCAGTCAATTAACACTGTCTTTGAGGAACCTGAGAAGGGCTTCCTTTGATCGCTTTGAGGCCTACACTGATAAAGGAAATTTCATCTGTTCAAAACGTGAAAGAAGCTTTCTGAGACACTTCTTTCTGATCTGTGAGTTCATCTCACTCACTTATAACTTAGACTTCAGGAAGCAGTTTGCTAACACTCTTTTCGTGGATACTGGAAAGTGATATTTGGGAGCCCTTAGGGTCCCATGGTGAAAAAGGAAATATCCTCACATATTAACTAGAGAGAAGCTTTCTGAGAGATTGCTTTCTGATGTGTGACTTCATCACACAGAGTTCAACCGTTCCCTTCTTGGAACAGATTGCTAACACTGTGGTCGTGGATTCGTCATAGTTATATTTGGGAACTCATTGAGGGGTATGGTGAAAAAGGAAATATCCTCAGATCAAAACTGGAAAGAAGCCTTCTGAGAAACTGCATTGCCATGAGTGAATGCAACTCACAGAGGTACACGTTTCTCTTCAGTGATCAGTTTGCTAACTAAGTTGTCTGGAAATCTGCAATGGGATACCTCTTAGCGCAATGAACCTTACGATGACAAAGGAAATATCCACAGATGAAAACTAGAAAGAAGCTTTCTTAGAAACTTCTTGGTGATGTGTGAGTGCATCTTCCTGAGTTACACTGATGTTTCGTGGAGCAGTCCATTAACACTGTCTTTGAGGAACCTGAGAAGGGCTTCCTTGGATCGCATTGAGGCCTACGCTGATGAAGGAAATTTCAACCGTTCAAAACGTGAAAGAAGGTTTCTGTGAAACTTCTTTCTGATCTGTGAGTTCATCTCACAGATTTATAACTTAGAATTCAGGAAGCAGTTTGCTAACACTCTTTTTGTGGAATCTGGAAAGTGATATTAGGGAGCCCATAGGGGCCCAAGGTGAAGAAGGAAATATCCTCACATAATAACTAGAGTGAAGTTTTCTGAGAGATTGCTTTCTGATGTGTGACTTAATCACACAGAGTTCCACCCTTCCCTTCTTGGAACACCTTGCTAACACTGTTGTCGTGGAACCTGCAGACGTATATTTGGGAGCTCATTGAGGGCTATGGTGAAAAGGGAAACATACTCACATAATAACTAGAGAGAAGCTTTCTGAGAAACTGCATTGGGATGTGTGAATGCAACTCAGCGAGTTACAGGTTTCTCTTCAGTGATCAGTTTGCTAACACAGTTTTCTGGAAATCTGCAATTGCATACTTCAAGGCGCAATGGTACTTACGCTGACAAAGGAAATATCCTCAGATGAAAAATAGAAAGAAGCTTTCCTAGAAACTTCTTGGTGATGTGTGAATTCATCTCACAGAGTTACACTTATGTTTCGTGGAGCAGTCCATTAACACTGTCTTTGAGGAACCTGAGAAGGGCTTCTTGGATCACATTGAGGCCTACGCTGATATAGGAAATTTCATCTGTTCAAAACGTGAAAGAAGCTTTCTGAGAAGCTGCTTTTTGATCTGTGAGTTCATCTCACAGGCTTATAACTCAGACTTCAGGAAGCAGTTTGCTAACACCCTTTTCGTGGAATCTGGAAAGTGATATTTGGGAGCCCATAGGGGCCTAAGGTGAAGAAGGAAATATCCTCACATAATAACTAGAGAGAAGTTTTCTGAGAGATTGCTTTCTGATGTGTGACTTAATCACACAGAGTTCCACCCTTGCCTTCTTGGAACAGTTTCCTAACACTGTTGTCGTGGATCCTACAGACGTATATTTGGGAGCTCACTGAGGTCTATGGTGAAAAGGGAAATATACTCACATAATAACTAGAGAGAAGCTTTCTGAGAAACTGCATTGGGATGTGTGAATGCAACTCAGCGAGTTACAGGTTTCTCTTCAGTGATCAGTTTGCAAACACAGTTTTCTGGAAATCTGCAATTGCATACTTCATGGCGCAATGATACTTACGCTGACAAAGGAAATATCCTCAGATGAAAACTAGAAAGAAACTTTCCTAGAAACTTCTTGGTGATGTGTGAATTCATCTCACAAAGTTACACTTATGTTTCATGGAGCAGTCAATAAACACTGTCTTTGAGGAACCTGAGAAGGGCTTCCTTTGATCGCTTTGAGGCCTAAATTGATAAAGGAAATTTCATCCGTTCAAAACGTGAAAGAAGCTTTCTGAGAAACTTCTTTCTGATCTGTGAGTTCATCTCACTCACTTACAACTTAGACTTCAAGAAGCAGTTTGCTAACACTCTTTTCGTGGATACTGGAAAGTGATATTTGGGAGCCCATAGGGGCCCATGGTGAAAAAGGAAATATCCTCACATATTAACTAGAGAGAAGCTTTCTGAGAGATTGCTTTCTGATGTGTGACTTCATCACACAGAGTTCCACCGTTCCCTTCTTGGAACAGATTGCTAACACTGTGGTCGTGGATTCGGCAAAGTTATATTTGGGAACTCATTGAGGGGTATGGTGAAAAAGGAAATATCCTCAGATCAAAACTGGAAAGAAGCCTTCTGAGAAAATGCATTGCCATGAGTGAATGCAACTCACAGATTTACACGTTTTTCCTCAGTGATTATTTTGTTAACTAAGTTTTCTGGAAATCTGCAATGGGATACCTCTTAGCGCAATGAACCTTACGATGACAAAGGAAATATCCACAGATGAAAACTAGAAAGAAGCTTACTTAGAAACTTCTTGGTGATATGTGAATCCATCTTCCTGAGTTACACTGATGTTTCGTGGAGCAGTCCATTAAGACTGTCTTTGAGGAACCTGAGAAGGGCTTCCTTGGATCGCATTGAGGCCTACGCTGATGAAGGAAATTTCATCCATTCAAAACGTGAAAGAAGCTTTCTGAGAAACTTCTTTCTGATCTGTGAGTACATCTCACAGACTTATAACTTAGAATTCAGGAAGCAGTTTGCGAACACTCTTTTCGTGGAATCTGGAAAGTGATATTTGGGAGCCCATAGAGGCCCATGGTGAAAAAGGAAATATCCTCATATAATAACTAGAGAGAAGCTTTCTGAGAGATTGCTTTCTGATGTGTGACTTCATCACACAGAGTTCCACCCTTTCCTTCTTGGAACAGTTTCCTAACACTGTTGTCGTGGATTCTGCAAAGGAATATATGGGAGCTCTTTGAGGGCTATGGTGAAAAATGAAATATCCTCACATAATAACTAAAGAGAAGTTTTCTGAAAAACTGCGTTGCCATGTGTGAATGCAACTCTCAGAGTTACACTTTTCTCTTCAATGATCAGTTTGATAACACAGTTTTCTGGAAATATGCAATTAGATACTTCATAGCGCAGTGAACCTTACCGTAACAAAGGAAATATCCATGGATGAAAACTAGTAACAAGCTTTCTTAGAAACTTCTTGGTGATGTGTGAATTCATCTCACAAAGTTACACTTATGTTTCATGGAGCAGTCAATTAACACTGTCTTTGAGGAACCTGAGAAGGGCTTCCTTTGATCGCTTTGAGGCCTAAACTGATAAAGGAAATTTCATCCGTTCAAAACGTGAAAGAAGCTTTCTGAGAAACTTCTTTCTGATCTGTGAGTTCATCTCACTCACTTACAAGTTAGACTTCAGGAAGCAGTTTGCTAACACTCTTTTCTTGGATACTGGAAAGTGATATTTGGGAGCCCATAGGGGCCCATGGTGAAAAAGGAAATATCCTCACATATTAACTAGAGAGAAGCTTTCTGAGAGATTGCTTTCTGATGTGTGACTTCATCACACAGAGTTCCACCGTTCCCTTCTTGGAACAGATTGCTAACACTGTGGTCGTGGATTCGGCAAAGTTATATTTGGGAACTCATTGAGGGGTATGGTGAAAGAGGAAATATCCTCAGATCAAAACTGGAAAGAAGCCTTCTGAGAAACTGCATTGCCATGAGTGAATGCAACTCACAGAGGTACACGTTTCTCTTCAGTGATCAGTTTGCTAACTAAGTTGTCTGGAAATCTGCCCTGGGATACCTCTTAACGCAATGAACCTTACGATGACAAAGGAAATATCCACAGATGAAAAGTAGAAAGAAGCTTTCTTACAAACTTCTTGGTGATGTGTGAATTCATCTTCCTGAGTTACACTGATGTTTCGTGGAGCAGTCCATTAACACTGTCTTTGAGGAACCTGAGAAGGGCTTCCTTGGATCGCATTGAGGCCTACGCTGATAAAGGAAATTTCTTCCGTTCAAAACGTGAAAGAAGGTTTCTGAGAAACTTCTTTCTTATCTGTGAGTACATCTCACTGACTTATAACTTAGAATTCAGGAAGCAGTTTGCGAACACTCTTTTCGTGGAATCTGGAAAGTGATATTTGGGAGCCCTTAGGGGCCCATGGTGAAGAAGGAAATATCCTCATATAATAACTAGAGAGAAGCTTTCTGAGAGATTGCTTTCTGATGTGTGACTTAATCACACAGAGTTCCACCCTTCCCTTCTTGGAACACCTTGCTAACACTGTTGTCGTGGAACCTGCAGACGTATATTTGGGAGCTCATTGAGGGCTATGGTGAAAAGGGAAACATACTCACACAATAACTAGAGAGAAGCTTTCTGAGAAACTGCATTGCCATGAGTGAATGCAACTCACAGAGTTACACTTTTCTCTTCAGTGATCAGTTTGCTAACTAAGTTTTCTGGAAATCTGCAATGGGATACCTATTAGTGCAATGAAGCTTATGGTGACAAAGGAAATATCCACAGATGAAAACTAGAAAAAAGCTTTCTTAGAAACTTCTTGGTGATGTGTGATTTCATATCACAGAGTTACACTTATGTTTCTTGGAGCAGTCCATTAACACTGTCTTTGAGGAAACTGAGAAGGGCTTCCTTGGACCGCATTGAGGCCTACGCTGCTGAAGGAAATTTCATCCGTTCAAAACGTGAAAGAAGCTTTCTGAGAAACTTTTTTCTGATCTGTGAGTGCATCTCACAGACTTATAACTTAGATTTCAGCAAGCAGTTTGCTAACACTCTTTTCGTCAAATCTGGGAAGTGATATTTGGGAGCCCATAGGGTGCCATGGTGAAAAAGGAAATATCCTCACATAATAACTGGAGAGAAGCTTTCGTAGAGATTGCTTTCTGAAGTGTGACTTCATCACACAGAGTTCCATCTTGCCCTTCTTGGAACAGTTTGCTAACACTGTTGTCATATATTCTGCCGAGGTATATTTGGGAGCTCATTCACGTCTATGGTAAAAAGAAAATATACTCACATAATAACTAAAGAGAAGCTCTCTGAGAAACTGCATTGCCATGTATGAATGCAACTCACAGAGTTACACGTTTCTCTTCAGTGATTAGTTTGCTAACATAGTGTTCTGGAAATCTGCCTCGTGATATTTCTTAGCGCAATGAAACTTACGGTGTCAAAGGAAATATCCTCAGATGAAAACTACAAAGAAGCTTTCGTGGAAAATTCTTGGTGATGTGTGAATTCATCTCACAGAGTTACACTTATGTTTCGTGGAGCAGTCCATTAACACTGTCTTTGAGGAACCTGAGAATGGCTTCTTTGGATCGCATTGAGGCCTACGCTGATAAAGGAAATTTCAACCGTTCAAAACGTGAAATAAGCTTTCTGAGAAACTTCTTTCTGATCTGTGAGTTCATCTCACAGACTTATACCTTAGACTTCAGGAAGCAGTTTACGAACACTTTTCGTGGATTCTGGAAAATGATACTTGGGAGCCCATAGGGGCCCATGCTGCAAAAGGAAATATCCTCACATAATCACTAGAGAGAAGCTTTCTGAGAGATTGCTTTCTGATGTGTGACTTCATCACACAGAGTTCCACCCTTCCCTTCCTGGAATAGTTTGCTAACACTGTTGTCTTGGATTCTGCAAAGTTATATTTGGGAGCTCATTGAGGGCTGTGGTGAAAAAGGAAATATCCTCAGATCGAAACTGGAAAGAAGCCTTCTGAGAAACTGCATTGCCATGAGTGAGTGCAACTCACAGAGTTACACTTTTCTCTTCAGTGATCAGTTTGTTAACACAGTTTTCTGGAAATCTGCAATTAGATACTTCATAGCGCAATGAACCTTACGGTGACAAAGGAAATATCCGCAGATGAAAACAAGAAAGGGAAGAGCTCCAGTCTCCATCTCCCAGCACGAGCTTGAAAAAAGAGTGGAAGAATTGATAGCTAGACTAATTAATGGAGAGAAGATTATAAACGAAATGACAGAGATGAAAACCATGACACGAGAAATACGTGACAAATGCACAAGCTTCAGTAACCGACTCGATCAACTGGAAGAAAGAGTATCAGCGATTGAAGATCAAATGAATGAAATGAAGCGAGAAGAGAAACCAAAAGAAAAAAAAAGAAAAAGAAATGAGCAAAGCCTGCAAGAAGTATGGGATTACGTAAAAAGACCAAATCTACGTCTGATTGGGGTGCCTGAAAGTGAGGGGGAAAATGGAATCAAGTTGGAAAACACTCTTCAGGAAATCATCCAGGAGAACTTCCCCAACCTAGTAGGGCAGGCCAACATTCAAATTCAGGAAATACAGAGAACGCCACAAAGATACTCCTCCAGAAGAGCAACTCCAAGACACATAATTGCCAGATTCACCAAAGTTGAAATGAAGGAAAAAATCTTAAGGGCAGCCAGAGAGAAAGGTCGGGTTACCCCCAAAGGAAAGCCCATCAGACTAACAGCAGATCTCTCGGCAGAAACTCTACAAGCCAGAAGAGAGTGGGGGCCAATAGTCAACGTTCTTAAAGAAAAGAATTTTAAACCCAGAATTTCATATCCAGCCTAACTAAGTTTCATCAGTGAAGGAGAAATAAAATCCTTTACAGATAAGCAAATGCTTAGAGATTTTGTCACCACCAGGCCTGCCTTACAAGAGACCCTGAAGGAAGCCCTAAACATGGAAAGGAACAACCGGTACCAGCCATCGCAAAATCATGCCAAAATGTAAAGACCATCGAGGCTAGGAAGAAAATGCATCAACTAACGAGCAAAATAACCAGTTAATATCATAATGGCAGGATCAGGTTCACACATAACAATATTAACCTTAAATGTTAATGGACTAAATGCTCCAATTAAAAGACACAGACTGGCAAACTGGATCAAGAGTCAAGACCCATCAGTCTGCTGTATTCAGGAGACCCATCTCACATGCAGAGACATACATAGGCTCAAAATAAAGGGATGGAGGAAGATCTACCAAGCAAATGGAGAACAAAAAAAAGCAGGGGTTGCAATCCTTGTCTCTGATAAAACAGACTTTAAACCATCAAAGATCAAAAGAGACAAAGAAGGCCATTACATAATGGTAAAGGGATCAATTCAACAGGAAGAGCTAACTCTCCTAAATATATATGCACCCAATACAGGAGCACCCAGATTCATAAAGCAAGTCCTTAGAGACTTACAAAGAGACTTAGACTCCCATACAATAATAATGGGAGACTTCAACACTCCGCTGTCAACATTAGACAGATCAACGAGACAGAAAGTTAACAAGGATATCCAGGAATTGAACTCATCTCTGTACCAAGCGGACCTAATAGACATCTATAGAACTCTCCACTCCAAATCAACAGAATATACATTCTTCTCAGCACCACATCGCACTTATTCCAAAATTGACCACATAATTGGAATTAAAGCACTCCTCAGCAAATGTACAAGAACAGAATTTATAACAAACTGTCTCTCAGACCACAGTGCAATCAAACTAGAACTCAGGACTAAGAAACTCAATCAAAACCGCTCAACTACATGGAAACTGAACAACCTGCTCCTGAATAACTACTGGGTACATAACGAAATGAAAGCGGAAATAAAGATGTTCTTTGAAACCAATGAGAACAAAGATACAACATACCAGAATCTCTGGGACACATTTAAAGCAGTGTGTAGAGGGAAATGTATAGCACTAAATGCCCACAAGAGAAAGCAGGAAAGATCTAAAATTGACACTCTAACATCACAATTAAAAGAACTAGAGAGGCAAGAGCAAACACATTCAAAAGCTAGCAGAAGGCAAGAAATAACTAAGATCACAGCCGAACTGAAGGAGATAGAGACACAAAAAACCCTCCAAAAAATCAATGAATCCAGGAGTTGGTTTTTTGGAAAAGATCAACTAAATTGACAGACCGCTAGCAAGGCTATTAAAGAAGAAAAGAGAGAGGAATCAAATAGATGCAATAAAAAATGATAAAGGGGATAGCACCACTGACCCCACAGAAATACAAACTACCATCAGAGAATACTATAAACGCCTCTATGCAAATCAACGTGAAAATCTAGAAGAAATGGATAATTTCCTGGACACTTACACTCTCCCAAGGCTAAACCAGGAAGAAGTTGAATCCCTGAATAGACCAATAGCAGGCTCTGAAATTGAGGCAACAATTAATAGCCTACCCACCAAAAAAAGTCCAGGACCAGATGGATTCACAGCTGAATTCTACCAGAGGTACAAGGAGGAGCTGGTACCATTCCTTCTGAAACTATTCCAATCAATAGAAAAAGAGGGAATCCTCCCTAACTCATTTTATGAGGCCAACATCATCCTGATACCAAAGCCTGGCAGAGACACAACAAAAAAGAGAATTTTAGACCAATATCCCTGATGAACATTGAGGCAAAAAATTCTCAATAAAATACTGGCAAACCGGATTCAGCAGCACATCAAAAGCTTATCCACCATGATCAAGTGGGCTTCATCCCTGGGATGCAAGGCTGGTTCAACATTCGCAAATCAATAAACGTAATCCAGCATATAAACAGAACGAAAGACAAGAACCACATGATTGTCTCAATAGATGCAGAAAAGGCTTTTGACAAAATTCACAGCCCTTCATGCTAAAAACGCTCAATAAATTCGGTATTGATGGAACGTACCTCAAAATAATAAGAGCTATTTATGACAAACCCACAGCTAATATCATACTGAATGGGCAACAACTGGAAAAATTCCCTTTGAAAACTGGCACAAGACAGGGATGCCCTCTCTCACCACTCCTATTCAACATAGTGTTGGAAGTTCTGGCTAGGGCAATCAGGCAAGAGAAAGAAATCAAGGGTATCCAGTTAGGAAAAGAAGAAGTCAAATTGTCCCTGTTTGCAGATGACATGATTGTATATTTAGAAAACCCCATCGTCTCAGCCCAAAATCTCCTTAAGCTGATAAGCAACTTCAGCAAAGTCTCAGGATACAAAATTAATGTGCAAAAAATCACAAGCATTCTTATACACCAGTAACAGACAAGCAGAGAGCCAAATCAGGAATGAACTTCCATTCACAATTGCTTCAAAGAGAATAAAATACCTAGGAATCCAGCTTACAAGGGATGTCAAGGACCTCTTCAAGGAGAACTACAAACCACTGCTCAGTGAAATCAAAGAGGACACAAACAAATGGAAGAACATACCATGCTCATGGATAGGAAGAATCAATATCGTGAAAATGGTCATACTCCCCAAGGTTATTTATAGATTCGATGCCATCCCCATCAAGCTACCCATGAGTTTCTTCACAGAATTGGAAAAAACTGCTTTAAAGTTCATATGGAACCAAAAAAGAGCCCGCATTGCCAAGACAATCCTAAGTCAAAAGGACAAAACTGGAGGCGTCACGCTACCTGACTTCAAACTATACTACAAGGCTACAGTAACCAAAACAGCATGGTACTGGTACCAAAACAGAGATATAGACCAATGGAACAGAACAGAGTCCTCAGAAATAATACCGCACATCTACAGCCATCTGATCTTTGACAAACCTGAGAGAAACAAGAAATGGGGAAAGGATTCCCTATTTAATAAATGGTGCTGGGAAAATTGGCTAGCCATAAGTAGAAAGCTGAAACTGGATCCTTTCCTTACCCCTTATACGAAGATTAATTCAAGATGGATTAGAGACTTAAATGTTAGACCTAATACCATAAAAACCCTAGGAGAAAATCTTGGTAGTACCATTCAGGACATAGGCATGGGCAAGGACTTCATGTCTAAAATACCAAAAGCAACGGCAGCAAAAGCAAAAATTGACAAATGGGATCTAATTAAACTAAAGAGCTTTTGCACAGCAAAAGAAACTACCATCAGAGTGAACAGGCAACCTACAGAATGGGAGAAAATTTTTGCACCTGCTCATCTGACAAAGGGCTATATCCAGAATCTACAAAGAACTCAAACAAATATCGAGAAAAATAACAAACAACCCATCAAAAAGTGGGGAAAGGATATGAACAGACATTCTCAAAAGAAGATATTCATACAGCCAACAGACACATGAAAAAATGCTCATCGTCACTGGCCATCAGAGAAATGCAAATCAAAACCACAATGAGATACCATCTCACACCAGTTAGAATGGCAATCATTTAGAAGTCAGGAAACAACAGGTGTTGGAGAGGATGTGGAGAAATAGGAACACTTTTACATGTGTGTGGTGGATTGTAAACTAGTTCAACTTATGGAAAACAGTATGGCAATTCCTCAAGGATCTAGAACTAGATGTACCATATGACCCAGCCATCCCACTACTGGGTATATACCCAAAGGTTATAAATCATTCTACTACAAAGACACATGTACACGTATGTTTATTGCGGCACTATTCACAATAGCAAAGACTTGGAATCAACCCAAATGTCCATCGGTGACAGACTGGATTAAGAAAATGTGGCACATATACACATGGAATACTATGCAGCCATAAAAAAGGATGAGTTTGCGTCCTGTAGGGATGGATGCAGCTGGAAACCATCATTCTTAGCAAACTATCACAAGAGACGGAAAACCAAACACCGCATGTTCTCACTCATAGGGGGGAACTGAACAATGAGATCACTTGGACTCGGGAAGGGGAACATCACGCACTGGGGCCTATCATGGGGATGGGGGAGGGGGGAGGAGGGAGGGATTGCATTGGGGAGTTATACATGATATAAATGATGAATTGATGGGTGCTGAGCGTTGATGGTGCAGCACACACAACATGGCATAAGTATACATATGTAAACAAACCTGCACGTTATGCACATGTACCTAGAACTTAAAGTATAATTAAAAAAAAAAAAAAAGAACTCAGGAGGCAATTTGCTAAACCTCTTTTCATGGAATGTGCAAAGTGATTTTGGGAGCATAGGGGCCCATGTGTGAAAAGAAATACACTCAGATAACAACTAGAGAGAAGCTTTTTGATAGATTGCTTGTGATGTGTGACTTCATCACACAGAATTCCACGCTTCCCTTCTTGGAACAGTTTGCTAACCCTGTGGTGGGATTCTGCAGTCATATTTGGGAGTCTTTGAGGGCTATGGTGAAAAAAGGATATATCCTCAGATGAAAAGTGGAAAGAAGCCTTCTTAGAAACTGCATTGCCATGTGTGAATGCAACTCACAATGTTACACGTTATCCTTCAGTGATCAGTTTGCTAACACAGTTTTCTGGAAATCTGCAATGTAATACTTCTTAGCGCAATGAAGCTTCGATGACAAAGGAAATATCCTCAGATGAAAACTAGAAAGAAGGTTTCTTAGAAACTTCTTGGTGATGTTTGAATTCATCTCACAGAGTTACACTTATGTTTCGTGGAGAAGTCCATTAACACTGTCTTTGAGGAACCTGAGAAGGGCTTCTTTGGATCTCATTGAGTCCTACGCTGATGAAGGAAATATCATCAGTTCAAAACATGAACCAAGCTTTCTGGGAAACTTCTTTCTGACCTGTGAATTCATCTCACAGAGTTACACCTTAGACCTCAGGAGGCAGTTTGATAACACTCTTTTCGTGGAATCTGCAAAGTGATATTTGGGAGCCCTTGGGGCTATGTTGAGAAAGGAAACATCCTCACATAATAACTAGAGAGAAGCTTTCTGAGAGATTGCTTTCTGATGTGTGACTTCATCACACAGAGTTCCACCTTTCCCTTCTTGGAACAGTTTGCTAACACTGTTGTCGTGGATTCTGAAAAGTGATATTTGGGAGCTCATTGAGGGCTATGGTGAAAAAGGAAATATCCTCAGATCAAACTTTAAAAGAAGCCTTCTGAGAAACTACATTCCCATGTGTGAATGCAAACTCATAGAGTTACACGTTTCTCTAACAGTGATCAGTTTGCTAACACAGTTTTCTGGAAATCTGCAATCAGATACTTATTGAGCTCTGAAGCTTACGGTAACAAGAGGGTTATCCTCAGATAAAACTAGAAAGAAGCTTTCTTAGAAACTTCTTGGTGATGTGTGAATTCATCTCACAGAGTTTACACAAATGTTTCAGTTGGAGCAGTCCATGAACACTGTCTTTGAGGTCCCTGAGAAGGGCTTCTTTGGATCGCTTTGAGGCCTATGCTGATAAAGGAAATATCATCAGTTCAAAACGTGAAAGAAGCTTTCTGAGAAACTTCTTTCTGATCTGTGAATTCATCTCACAGTTAGCAGTTTACTAACATTCTTTTCATGGAATCTGCAAGTGATATTTGGGAACACCAAGGGCCAATGGTGAAAAAGGAAATATCCTTAGATATAATTAGAGGGAAGCTTTCTGAGAGATTGCTTTCTGATGTGTGGACTTCATCACACAGATTTCACCCTTCCCTTCTTGGAACAGTTTGCTGACACTGTTGTCGTGGATTCTGCAAAGTGATATTTGGGAGCTCATTGAGGGCTATGGTGAAAAAGGAAATATCCTCACATGAAAACTGGAAGGAAGCCTTTTGAGAAACTGCGTTGCCATGTGTGAATGCAACTCACAGATTTACACTTTCTCTTCAGTATTCAGTTTGCTAAAAAAGTTTTCTGGAAATCTGCAATGAGATACATCTTAGCGCAATGAAGCTCACGGTGACAAAAGAAATGTCGACAGATGGAAACTAGAGAGAAGCTTTCCAAGGAACTTCTTGGTGATGTGTGAATTCATCTCACAGAGTTACATTTATGTTTCGTGGAGCAGTCCATTAGCACTATCTTTGAGGAACCTGAGAAGGGCTTCCTTGGATCGTATTGAGGGCTACGCTGATAAAGGAAATATCATCCATTCAAAACTTGAAAAAAGCTGTCTGAGATTCTTCTTTCTGATCTGTGAATTCATCCCACAGAGTTACAACTTAGACCCCAGGAAGCAGTTTGCTAACACTGTTTTCGTGGAATCTGCAAAGTGATATTTGGGAGCCCATAGGGGCCCATGGTGAAAAAGGAAATAACCTCACATAATCATTACAGGGAAGCTTTCTGAGAGATTGATTTCTGATGTGTGACTTCATCACACAGAGTTCCACCCTTCCCTTCTTGGAACAGTTTGTTACACTGTTGTCGAGGATTCTGCAAAGTGATATTTGGGAGCTCATTGAGTTCTATGGTGAAAAAGGAAATACCCTCAGATCAACACTGGAAAGAAGCCTTCTGAGAAACTGCATTGCCATGGGTGAATGCAAATCACAGAGTTACTCGTTTCTCTTCAGTTATCAGTTTGCTAACACAGTTTCTGGAAATCTGCAATTAAATACTTCTGAGCCCAATGAAGCTTATGGTGACAAAGGAAATATCCTCAGATGAAAAGTTGAAGGAAGCTTTGTTTTGAAACTTCTTGGTGATGTGTGAATTAGTCTCACAGAGTTACATTTATGTTTCGTGGAGCAGTCCATTATCACTATCTTTGAGGAACCTGAGGAAGGGGGGGCTTCCTTCGATTAGTATGAGGGCTACGCTGATAATAGGAAATATTCCTCCATTCAAAACTTGAAAACGCTGTCTGAGATTCTTTCTTTCTGCATCTTGTAATTCATCCCCACAGGATTTTACAAATTAGGAGCCCCAGGAAGCCAGTTTGCTAACACTGTTTCGTGGAATCTGCAAAGTGTATATTTGGGAGCCCATAGGGGCCCCATGGTGAAAAAGGAAATAACCTCACATAATCATTAGAGGGAAGCTTTCTGAGAGATTGATTTCTGATGTGTGACTTCATCACACAGAGTTCCACCCTTCCCTTCTTGGAACAGTTTGCTAACACTGTTGTCGAGGATTCTGCAAAGTGATATTTGGGAGCTCATTGAGGGCTACGGTGAAAAAGGAAATACCCTCAGATCAACACTGGAAAGAAGCCTTCTGAGAAACTGCATTGCCATGTGTGAATGCAAATCACAGAGTTACACGTTTCTCTTCAGTTATCAGTTTGCTAACACAGTTTTCTGGAAATCTGCAATAGGATACTTCTTACTGCAATGAAGCTTACGGTGACAAAGGAAATATCCTCAGAGGAAAACTAGAAAGAAACATTTTTAGAAACTTCTTGGTTTTTGGCTTTTGCTGCCGTTGCTTTTCGTGTTTTAGACATGAAGTCCTTGCCCATGCCTATGTCCTGAATGGTACTACCTAGATTTTCTTCTAGGGTTTTTATGGTATTAGGTCTAACATTTAAGTCTCTAATCCATCTTGAATTAATCTTCGTATAAGGAGTAAGGAAAGGATCCAGTTTCAGCTTTCTACTTATGGCTTGCCAATTTTCCCAACACCATTTATTAAATAGGAATCCTTTCCCCATTTCTTGTTTCTCTCAGGTTTGTCAAAAATCAGATGGCTGTAGATGTGTGGTATTATTTCTGAGGACTCTGTTCTGTTCCATTGGTCTATAGCTCTGTTTTGGTACCAGTACCATGCTCTTTAGGTTACTGTAGCCTTGTAGTATAGTTTGAAGTCAGGTAGCGTGACGCCTCCAGCTTTGTCCTTTTGCCTTAGGATTGTCTTGGCAATGCGGGCTCTTTTTTGGTTCCATATGAACTTTAAAGCAGTTTTTTCCAATTCTGTGAAGAAACTCTTTGGTAGCTTGATGGGGATGGCATTGAATCTATAAATAACCTTGGGCAGTATGGCCATTTTCACGATATTGAGTCTTCCTATCCATGAGCATGGTATGTTCTTCCATTTGATTGTGTCCTCTTTGATTTTACTGAGCAGTGGTTTGTAGTTCTCCTTGAAGAGGTCCTTTACATCCCTTGTAAGTTGGATTCCTAGGTATTTTATTCTATTTGAAGCAATTGTGAATGGAAGTTACAAAACTGCAAAGAATCCTTCCCAGAGACTGCATTGCCAGGTGTGAATGCAACTCACAGAGTTACACGTTCGCCTTCAGTGATCTGTGTGCTAACACAGTTTTCTGGAAATCTGCAGTTGGATACTTCTTAGCGCTATGAAGCCTATGGTGAAAAGGAAATATCCTCAGATGAAATCAGGAAGGAAGCCTTCTGAGAAACTGCATTGCCATGTGTGAATGCAAGTCACAGAGCTACACGTTTCTCTTGAGTGATAAGTTTGCTAACACAGGTTCCTGGAAATCTGCAATTTGATACTTCTTAGTGAAATGAAGCTTACGGTGACAAAAGAAATACCCTCAGATGAAAACTAGAAAGAATCTTTCTTAGAAAGTTCTTGGTGATGTGTGAATTCATCTCACAGAGTTACACTTATGTTTCGTGGAGCAGTCCATTAACACTGTCTTTGAGGAACCTGAGATGCGCTTCTATGGATCTTATTGAAGCCTAGCCTGATAAAGGAAATATCATCACTTCAAAACGTGAAAGAAGCTTTCTGAGAGACTTCTTTCTGATCTGTGAATTCATCTGACAAATTTACACCTTAGACCTCAGGAAGCAGTTTGCTAATACTCTTTTCGTGGAAACTGCAAAGTGATATTTGGGAGCCCAAAGGGGCCCACGGTGAAAAGGGATATATCCTCACATAATAAGTAGGGCGAAGGTTTCTGAGAGATTGCTTTCTGATGTGTGACTTCATCGCACAGAGTTGCACCCTTCCCTTCTTCAAACAGTTTGCTAACACTGTTGTCGTGCATTCTGCAAAGTGATAGTTGGGAACCCTTAGGGGCCCATGGTGAAAAAGGAAATTTCCTCACTGAATAATAAGAGGGAATCATTCTGAGAGATTTCTTTCTGATGTGTGACGTCATCACACTGAGTTCCACCCTTCCTTCTTGGAACAATTTGCTAACACTTTTGTGGAGTATTCTGCAAAGTCATATTTGGGAGCACATAGGGAACCATGGTAAAAAAGGAAATATCCCCACATACTAACTAGAGGGAAGCTTTCTGAGAGACTGCTTTTTGATGTGTGACTTCATCACACAGAGTTCCACACTTCCCTTTTTTGAACAGTTTGCTAACACTGTTGTCGTGGATTCTGCAATGTGATATTTGGGAGCTCATTGAGAGCTATGGTGAAAAAGGAAATATCCTCAGATCCAAACTGGAAAGAAGCCTTCTGAGAAACTGCATTGTCCATGTGTAAATGCCACTCACATTGCTACATGTTTCCCTTCAGTGATCAGTTTGCTAACACAGTTTTCTGCAAATCTGCAACTGGATACTCCTTAGAGCAATGAAGCTTACAGTGACAAAGGAAATATCCTTAGAGGAAAACTAGAAAGAAACTTTCTTAGAAACTTCTTGGTGATGTGTGAATTCATGTCACAGAGTTACACTTATGTTTCGTGGACCAGTCCATTAACACTGTCTTTGAGGAACCTGAGAAGGGCTTCTTTGGATCGCATTGAGGCCTACGCTGATAAAGGAAATTTCATCAGGTCAAAACGTGAAAGAAGGTTTCTGAGAAACTTCTTTCTGATCAGTGATTTCATCTCACAGACTTACAACTTAGACCACAGGAAGCAGTTTGCTAACACTCTGTTCGTGGAATCTGCAAAGTGTAGTTTGGGAGCCCACAGTGGCCCATGGTGAAAAAGGAAATATCCTCAGATAATTAACTAGAGAGAAGCTTCTGAGAGATTGCTTTCTGATGTGTGACTTCATCACATATATTTACACGCTTTCCTTCTTGGAACAGTTTGTGAACACTGTTGTCGTGTATTCTGCAAAGTGATATTTGGGAGCCCATAGGGGCCCATGGTGAAAAAGGAAATAAACTCACATAATAACTATAGAGAAGCTTTCTGAGAGTTTGCTTCTAATGTGTGACTTCATCACACAGAGTTTCCACCCTTCACTTCTTTTAATAGTTTGCTAACACTGTTGTCGTGGATTCTGCAATGTGACATTTGGGTGCTCACTGAGGTCAACGGTGAAAAGGAATATCCTTAGATGAAAACTAGAAAGAATCTTTCTTAATAACGTCTTTGTGATGTGTGAATTCATCTCACAGATTTACACTTATGTTTCGTTACCAGTCCATTATCACTGCCTTTGAGGAACCTGAGAAGGGCTTCTTTGGATCGCATTGAGACCTACACTGGTACAGGAAATATCATCAGTTCACAAGGTGAAAGAACTATTCTGAAAAACTTCTCTCTTATCTGTGAATTCATCTCGCAGAGTTACACCTTAGACCTCAGGAAGCAGTATGCTAACACTCTTTTCATGCAATCTGCAAAGTGATATTTGGGAGCCCATAGGGGCCCATGGTGAAAAAGGAAATATCCTCAGATAATAACCAGAGAGAAGCTTTCTGAGGGATTGCTTTCCGATGTGTGACATCATCACACAGAGTTCCACCCATCCCTACTTGGAGCAGTTTGCTAACACTCTTGTGGATTCTGCAAAGTGATTTTTGGTAGCTCATTGAGGGCTATGGTGAAAAAGGAAATATCTTCAGATCAAAACTGGAAAGAAGCCTTCTGAGTAACTGCATTGGCATGTGTGACGGGAACTCACAGTGTTACACGTTTCTCTACCATGATCAGTTTGCTAACACAGTTTTCTGGAAATCTGCATTTGGATACTTCTTAGCGCAATGAAGCTTACGGTGACAAAGGAAATATCCTGAGATGAAAACTAGAAAGAAGCTTTCTTAGAAACTGCTTGGTGATGTGTGAATTCATCTCACAGAGTTACACTTGTGTTTGGTGGAGCAGTCCTTTAACACTATCTTTGAGGAAAATAAGAAAGGCTTCTTTGGATCGTTTTGGGGCCTACGCTGATAAAGGAAATATCATCAGTTCAAATCGTGAAGGGACCTTTCAGAGAAACTTCTTTCTGATCTCTGAATTTATCTCACAGAGGTACAACTTAGACCTCAGGAAGCAGTTTGCTGACACTCTTCGTGCAATCTGCAGAGTGATATTTCGGAGCCCATAGGGGCCCTGAAGAAAACGGAAATATCCTGACATAATAACTAGAGAGAAGGTTTCTGAGAGATTACTTTCTGATGTGTGACTTCATCAAAAAGAATTCCACCCTTCCCTTCTTTGAACAGTTTGCTAACATTGTTGTCGTGGAATCTGCAAAGTGATTTTTGGAAGCACATTGAGGGGTATGGTGAAAAAGTAAATATCCTCAGATCAAAACTGGAACGAAGCCTTCTGAGAAACTGCATTGCCATGTGTGAAGGCAACTCACAGAGTTACAGGATTCTCTTCAGTGATTAGTTTGCTAATAAAGTTTTCTGGAAATGTGCAATGGGATACTTCTTAGTTCAATGAAGCTTGCAGTGACAAAGGAAGTATCCTCAGATGAAAACTAGAAAGAACCATTCTTAGAAACTTCTTGGTGATGTGTGAATTCATCTTACAGAGTTAAACTTATGTTTCATGGAGCAGTCCATTAACACGGTCTTTGAGGAACCTGGGAAGGGCTTCTTTGGATCGTATTGAGGCCTACGCCGATAAATTAAATATCATCAGTTCAAAACCTGAAAGCAGCTTTCGGAGAAACTACTTTCTGATCTGTGACTTCATCTCACAGAGTTACAACTTAGACCTCAGGAAGCAGTTTGCTAACACTCTTTTCGTGGAATCTGCAAAGTGATATTTGAGAGTCCATGGGGGCAAATGTTGACAAAGGAAATATCCTCAGATAATAACTAGAGAGAAGCTTTCTGAGAGATTGCTTTTCTGATGTGTGACTTCATCACACAGAGTTCCACCCTTCCCGTCTTCGAACAGTTTGCTAACACTGTTGTCGTGGATTCTGCAAAGTGATATTTCGGATCTCATAGGGGCCCATGGTGAAAAAGGAAATATCCTCACATAATAACTGGAGAGAAGCTTTCTGAGAGATTGCTTTCTGATGTGTGACTTCATGACACCGAGTTCCACCCTTCCCTTCTTGGAACAGTTTCCTGACACTGTTGTCGTGGATTATGCAAAGTGATATTTGGGAGCTCACTGAGGGCTATGGTGAAAAAGGAAATATCATCTGATCAAAACTGGAAGGAAGCCTTCTGAGAAACTGCATTACCATGTGTGAATGCAACCCCCAGAGTTAGCCATTTCTCTTCAGTGATCACCTTGCTAACACAGTTTTCTGGAAATCTGCAATGGGATACTTCTTAGCGCAATGAAGCTTACGGTGACAAAGGAAATATCCTCAGATGAAAACTAGAAAGAAGCTTTCCCAGAAACTTCTTGGTGATGTGTGATTTCATATCACAGTGTTACACTTATGTTTCGTGGAGCCGTCCAATAACACTGTCTTTGAGGAACCTGAGAAGGGCTTCTTTGGATCGCATTGAGGCCTGCGCTGAAAAAGGAAATATCATCAGTTCAAAACGTGAAAGAAGCTTTCTGAGAAACTTCTTTCTGATCTGTGAATTCATCTCACAGAGTTACACCTTATTCCTCAGGAAGCAGTTTGCTAACACTCTTTTCGTGGAATCTGCGAAGTGATATTCGGGAGTCCAGAGGGGCCCCCTGGTGAAAAAGGAAATATCCTCAGATAATAACTAGAGAGAGGCTTTCTGAGAGATTTCTTAACGATTTGTGCATTCATCTCACAGCGTTCTACACTTCCCTTCTTGGAACAGTTTGCGAACCATGTTGTCGTGGATTCTGCAAAGTGATATATGGAGACATAGGGCCCAAGGTGAAAAAGGAAATATCCTCACATAACAACTAGAAAAAAGCTTTCTGAGAGATTGCTTTCTGATGTGCGACTTCAAAAGACAGAGTTCCACCCTTCGCTTTTGGAATTGTTTGCTAGAACAGTTGTCGTGGATTCTGCAAAGTGATATTTCGGAGCTCATTGAGGGCTATGGTGAAAAAGGAAATATCCTCAGATCATAACTGATAAGAACCCTTCTGAGAAACAGCATTGCCATGTGTCAATGCAACTCACAGGGTTACACGTTTCTCTTCAGTGATCCGTTTGCTAACACAGTTTTCTGGAAATCTGCAACTGGATACTTCTTGGCGCAATGAAGCTTACGGTGACAAAGGAAATATCCTCAGAGGAAAACTACAAAGAAGCATTCTTGGAAACTTCTTGGTGATGTGTGAATTCATCTCACAGAGTTACATTAAAATTTTGTGGAACAGTCCATTAACACTGTCTTTGAGGAACCTGAGAACGGCTTCTTTGGATCGCATTGAGGCCTACGCTGATAAAGGAAATTTCATCAGTTCAAAACGTGGAAGAAGCTTTCTGAGAAACTTCTTTCTGATCTGTCAATTCATCTCACAGAGTTACACCTTAGACCCCAGGAAGCAGCTTGCTAACACTCTTTTCCTGGAATCTGCAAAGTGATATTTGGAAGCCTACAGGGGCACATGGTGAAAAAGGAAATATCCTCACAAACTAACTAGAGAGAAGCTTTCTGAGAGATTGCTTTCTGATGTGTGTCTTCATCACACAGAGTTCCACCCTTCCCTTCTTGGAACCGTTTGCGAACACTGTTCTCGTGGATTCTGCAAAGTGATATTTAGGAGCCCATAGGGGCCCATGGTGAAAAAGGAAACATCCTCACTTAATAACTAGAGAGAAGCTTTCTGAAGTGAGACCATCACACAGAGTTCTACCCTTCCATTCTTGAATAGTTTGATAAAACTGTTGTCGTGGTTTCTGCAAATTGATATTTGGGAGCTCATTGAGGGCTATGGTGAAAAAGAAAATATCCTCAGAACAAAAATGGAAAGAAGGCTTCTGAGAAACTGCATTGCCATGTGTGAATTCAACTCACAGAGTCACACGTTTTCTCTTCAGTGATCAGTTTGCTAACAAAGTTTTCCGGAAAACTGCAAGGGGATACTAAGAAGTGAAGATTACTAAGAAGTGAGGAAGTGAACCAAGGAAGATTACGGTGACAAAGGAAATATCCTCAGAGGAAAACTAGAAAGAAACTTTTTGAGAAACTTCTTGGTGATGTGTGAAATCATCTCACAGAGTTAAACTTTTGTTTCGTGGAGCAGTCCATTAACACTGTCTTTGAGGAAGCGGAGAAGGGCTTCTTTGGATCCCATTGAGGCCGACGCTGATAAAGGCAATATCGTCAGTTCAAACCTGAAAGAAGCTTTCTGAGGAAACTTCTTTCTGATCTGTGAATTCATCTAAAACTATTACACCTTAGACCTCAGGAATCAGTTTGCTAACACTCTTTTCGTGGAATCTGCAAAGTGACATTTGGGAGTCCATAGGAGACCTTGGTGAAAAAGTAAATATCCTCAGATAATAACTAGAGAGAAGCTTTCTCAGAGATTGCTTTCTGATGTGTGACTTCATCACACAGAGTTCCACACTTCCCTTCTTGGAACAGTTTGCTAACAATGTTGTCATGGATTCTGCAAAGTGATATTTGGGAAGCCATAGGGGCCGCTTGGAACAGTGTGCTAACACTGTGTTCTTTGATACTGCAAAGTGATAGTTGGGAGCCCATAGGGGCCAATGGTGAAAAAGGAAATATCCTCAAATAATCACTAGAGAGAAGCTTTCTGAGAGGTTGCTTTCTGATGTGTGACTTCATCACACAGAGTTCCACCCTTCCCTTCTAGGAAAACTTTGCTAACACTGTTGTCTTGGATTCTGGAAAGAGATATTTCGAAGCCCATAGGTGCCCATGATGAAAAAAGAATTATCCTCACCTAATAACTACAGTGAAGCTTTCTGAGACATTGCTTTCTGATGTGTGACTTCATCACACAGAATTTCACCCTTCCCTTCTTGGAACAGTTTGCTAACACTGTTGTCGTGGATTCTGCAAAGTGATATTTGGGAGCTCACTGAGGGCTATGGTGAAAAAGGACATATCCTCAGATCAAAAGTGGAAAGAAGCCTTCTGAGAAACTGCGTCGCCATGGGTGAATGCAACTCACAGTGTACACTCTTCTCTTCAGTGATCAGTTCACTAACAGAGTTTTCTGGAAATCTGCAATTAAATACTTCTTTGCACAATGAAGCTTACGGTGACAAAGGAAATGTCCTCACAGGAAAACAGGAAAGAAGCTTTCTTAGAACCTTCTTGGTGATACGTGAATTCATCTCACAGAGTTCCACAATGTTTCTTGGAGTAGTCCTTTAACACTGTCTTGGAGGAACTTGCGAACGACTACTTTGGATCGCATTGAGGCCTACGCTGATAAAGGAAATATCATCAGTTTAAAACGTGAAAGAAGCTTTCTGAGAAACTTCTTTCTGCTCTGCGAATTCATCTCACAGAGTTACACCTTAGACCTCAGGAAGCAGTTTGCTAACACTTTTTTGGGGAATCTGCAAAGTGATATTTCGGAACCCAGAGGGGCCCATGGTGAAAAAGGAAATACCCTCAGATAATTACTAGAGAGAAGCTTTCTGAGAGATTGCTTTCTGTTGTGTGACATCAACAACACACACGGTTCCACACTTCCTTCTTGAACTCTTTGCTAACACTGTTGTCATAATTTCTGCAAAGTGATATTTGGGAGCCGATACTGTGCCATGGTGAAAAAGGAAATATCCTCACATAATAACTAGAGAGAAGCTTTCTGAGAGTTTGCTTTCAAATGTTTGACTTCATCACACAGAGTTCCACCCTTCACTTCCTTTAATAGTTTGTTAACACTGTTGTCGTGGATTCTGCTATGTGACATTCGGGTGTTCACTGAGGGCAATGGTGAAAAAGGAAATATCCTTAGATGAAAACTAGAAAGAATCTTTCTTAATAACTTCTTGGTGATGTGGGAATTCATCTCACTGATTTACACTTATGTTTCATGGACCAGTCCATTAACACTGCCATTGAGGAACCTGAGAAGGGCTTCTTTGGATCGCATTGAAGTCTACGCTGATAAAGGAAATTTCATCAGTTCAAAACGTGAAAGAAACTTTCTGAGAAACTTCTTTCTGATCTGTGAATTCATCTCACAGAGTTACAACTTAAACCTCAGGAAGCAGTTTGCTAACACTCTTTTCGTGGAATCTGCATAGTGGTATTTTGGAGCCCATAGGGGCCCATAGTGAAAAAGGAAATATCCTCAGATAATAACTAGAGAGAAGCTTTCTGAGAGATGTCTTTCTGATGTGTGACTTCATCACACAGAGTTCCACCCTTCCCTTCCTGGAACAGTTTGCTAACACCGTTGTCTTGGATTCAGCAAAGTGATATTTGGGAGCTCATTGAGGGCCATGGTGAAAAAGGAAATATCCTCAGATCAAAACTGGAAAGATGCCTTCTGAGAAACTAGATTGCCATGTGTGAATGCAACTCAAAGAGTTACACTTTTCTCTTCAGTGATCAGTTTGCTTACACAGTTTTCTGGCAATCTGCAATGGGATATTTTTAGCGCAATGAAGCTTACGGTGATAAAAAAAAATATCCTCAGATAAGAACTAGAAAGAAACTTTCTTAGAAACTTCTTGGTGATGTCTGAATTCATCTCACAGAGTTACACTTACGTTTCTTGGAGCAGTCCATAAACACTGTCTTTGAGGAACCTGAGAAGGGCTGCTTTGGATCGCATTGAGGCCTACGCTGATAAAGGAAATATCATCAGTTCAAAACGTGAAAGAAGCCTTCTGAGAAACTTCTTTCTAATCTGTGAATACATCTCACAGAATTATACCGTAGACCTCAGGAAGCAGTTTGCTAACACTCTTTTCGTGCAATCTGCAGAGTGATATTTCGGAGCCCATAGGGTCCTGGAGAAAAAAGAAATATCCTGACATAATAACTAGAGGGAAGCTTCCTGAGAGATTGCTTTCTGATGTGTGACTTCATCACACAGAGTTCCACCCTTCCATTCTTGCAACAGTTTGCTAACACTGTTGTCGTGTATTCTGCAAAGTGATATTTGGGAGCTCATTGAGGGATATGGTGAAAAAGGAAATATCCTCAGATCAAAACTGCAAAGAATCTTTCTGAGAAACTACGTTGCCATGTGTGAATGCAACTCACAGAGTAACAGGTTTCTCTTCAGTGATCACCTTGCTAACACAGTTTTGTGGCAATCTGCAATTGGATACTTCTTTGCACAATGAACCTCATGGTGACAAAGGAAATATCCTCAGAGGAAAACTAGAGAGAAGCTTTCTTAGAAACTTCTTGGTGATGTGTGAATTCATCTCACAGAGTGTTACTTATGTTTCGTGGTGCAGTCCATTAACACTGTCTTTGAGGAACCTGAGAAGGGCTTCTATGGATCGTATTGAGGCCTACGCTGATAAAGGAATTATCATCAGTTCAAAACTTGAAAGGAGCCTTCGGAGAAACTTCTTTCTTATCTGTGAATTCATCTCACAGAGTTACAACTTAGACCTCAGGAAGCAGTTATCTAACAATCTTTTCGTGGAATCTGCAAAGTGATATTTGGGAGCCAACAGGGTCCTATGGAGAAAAAGGAAATATCCTCAGATAACAACTAGACAGAAGCTTTCTGAGAGATTGCTTTCTGATGTGTGACTTCATCACACATAGTTCCACCCTTCCTTTCTTGGAACAGTTTGCTAACACTGTTGTCGTGGATTCTGCCAAGTGATATTTGGGACCTCATTGAGGGCTATCGTGAAAAAGGACAAGTCCTCATATAATAATTAGAGAGAAGGTTTCTGAGAGATTGCTTTCTGATGTGTGACTTCATCACACAGAGTTCGACCCTTTCCTACTTGGAACAGTTTGCTAACACTGTTGTCGTGGATTCTGCAAAGTGATATTTGTGAGCTCATTGAGAGTTATGGTGAAAAAAAAAATTTCCTCAGATCAAACCTGGAAAGAAGCCTTCTGAGAAACTGCATTGCCATGTGTGAATGCAACTCCCACAATTACACGTTTCTCTTCAGTCATCAGTTTGCTAACACAGTTTTCTGGAAATCTGCAGTGGGATGCTTCTTAGCGCAATGAAGCTTACGGTGACAAAGGAAATATCCTCAGGTGAAAACCAGAAAGAAGGTTTCTTAGAAACTTCTTGGTGATGTGTGGTTTCATCTTACAGAGTTACACTTATGTTTCGTGGAGCAGTCCATTGACACTGTTTTTGAGGATCCTGAGAAGGGCTTATTTGTATCGCATTGAGTCCTACGTTGATAAAGGAAATACCATCAGTTCAAAACGTGAAAGAAGCTTTCTGAGAAACTTCTTTGTGATCTGTGAATTCATGTCACAGAGTTAAACCATAGACCTCAGTAAGCAGTTTGCTAACACTCTTTTCGTGGAATCTGAAAAGTGATATTTGGAAGCCCATGGGGGCCCATGGTGAAAAAGGGAATATCCTCATATACTAACTAGAGAGATGCTTTCTGAGAGATTGCTTTCTGATGTGTGACTTCATCACACGGAGTTCCACCCTTCCCTTCTTGGAACAGATTTCTAACACTGTGGTCGTGGATTCTGCAAAGTGGTATTTGGGAGCCCATAGGGGCCTATGGTTAAAAAGGAAATATCCTCAGATAATAACTAGAGAGAAGCATTCTGAGAGATTGCTTTCTGATGTGTGACTTCATGACACAGAGTTCCACCCTTCCCTTCTTGAAACAGATTGCTAACACTCTTGCCGTGGATTCTGCAAAGTAATACTTCGGAGCCCATGGGGGCCCATGGTGAAAAAGGAAATATCCTCACATAATAACTAGAGAGAAGCTTTCTGAGAGATTGCTTTCTAATGTGTGACTTCATCACACCGAGTTCCCCCCTTCTCTTTTTGGAACAGTTAGCTAAGACTGTTGTCGCTGATTCTGAAAGTGATATTTGGGAGCTCATTGAGGGCTGTGGTGAAAAAGGAAATATCCTCAGATCAAAACTGGAAAGAAGCCTTCTGAGAATCTGCATTGCCATGTGTGAATGCAACTCACAGAGTTACACTTTTCTCTTCAGTGATCAGTTTGCTTCCTAAGTTTTCTGGAAATCTGCAATGGGATACTTCTTAGCTCAATGAAGCTTACGGTGACAAGGGAAATATCCTCAGAGGAAAACTAGAAAGAAGCTTTCTTAGAAACGTCTTGGTGATGTGTGAATTCATCTCACAGAGTTACAATTATGTTTCGTGGAGCAGTCCATTAACACTGGCTTTCAGGAACCTGAGAAGGGCTTCTTTGGATCTTATAAAGGCCTATGCTGATATAGGAAATATCATCAGTTCAAAAAGTGAAAGAAGCTTTCTGAGAAACTTCTTTCTGATCTGTCAATTCTTCTAAAAGAGTTACACCTTAGAACTTAGGAATCAGTTCGCTAACACTGTTTTCGTGGAATGTTCAAAGTGATAATTGAGGGTACATAGTAGGCCATGGTGAATAAGCAATTATCCCCAGATAATAACTAGAGAGAAGCTTTCTGAGATTTTACTTTTTGATGTGTGACTTCATCACAAACATTTCCACCCTTCCCTTCTTGGAACAGTTTGCTAACTCTGTTGTCGTGGATTCTGCAAAGTGATATTTGGGAGCCCATAGGGGCCCATGGTGAAAAAAGAAGTATCCTCACCTAATAACTAGAGAGAAGCTTTCTGAGAGATTGCTTTCTGATGTGTGACTTCATCACACAGAGTTCCACCCTTCCCTTCTTACAACGGTTTGCTAACACTGTTGTCGTGGATTCTGCAAAGGGATATTTGGGAGCCCATTGAGTGCTATGGTGAAAAAGGAAATATGCTCTGACCAAAAGTGGAAAGAAGACTTCTGAGAAACTGCATTGCCATCGGTGAATGCAACTCACAGAGTTACACATTTCTCGTCAATGATCAGTTTGCTAACACTGTTTTCTGGAAATCTGTATTTAGATATTTCTTAGTGCAATGCAGCTTACGGTGACAAAGTTAATATCCTCAGATGATAACTAGAGAGAAGCTTTCCTAGAAACTTCTTGGTGATGTGTGAATTAATCTCACAGTGTTACACTTATGTTTCATGGTGCAGTCCATTAACACTGTCTTGGAGGAAACTCAGAAGGGCTTCTTTGGATCGCATTGAGGCCTACGCTGATAAAGGAAATTTCATCATTTCAAAACGTGAAAGAAGCTTTCTGAGAAACTTCTTTCTGATCAGTGAGTTCATCTCACAGACTTACAACTTAGACCTCAGTAAGCAGTTTGCTAACACTCTTTTCGTGGAATCTGCAAAGTGATATCTGGGAGCCCATGGGGGCCCAAGGTGAAAAAGGAAATATCCTCAGATAATAATTAGAGAGAAGCTTTCTGAGAGATTGCTTTCTAATGTGTGACTTCATCACACAGAGTTCCACCCTTCGCTTCTTAGAACAGTTTGCTAAAATGTTGTCCTGGATTCTGCAAAGTGATATTTGGGAGCCCATAGCGGCCCATGGTGAAAAAGGAAATATCCTCACATAATACCTAGAGAGGAGTTTTCTCAGAGATTGCTTTCTGATGTGTGACTTCATCACACAGAGTTCCACATTTCCCTTCTTGGAACAGTTTCTGACACTGTTGTCGTGGATTTTGCAATGTGATATTTGGGAGCCCATAGGAGCCCATGGTGAAAAAGGAAATATCCTCACGTAATAACTAGAGAGAAGCGTTGTGAGAGATTGCTTTCCGATGTTTGACTTCATCACAAGAGTTCCACACTTCCCTTCTTAGAACAGTTTGCTTACACTGTTGTCATGGATTCTGCAAAGGGATATTTGCTAGCCCATTGAAGGCTATGGTGAAAAGGACACATCCTCAGTTCAAAACTGGAAAGAAGCCTTCTGAGAAACTGCATTGCAATGAGGAATGCAACTCACCGAGTTAAACGTTTCTCTTCAGTGATCAGTTTGCTAACAGTTTTCTGGAAATCTACAACGGGATACTTCTTAGCGCAGTGAAGCGTAAGATGACAAAGGAAATACCCTCAGATGAAAACGAGAAAGAAGCTGTATTAGAAACTTCTTGGTGATGTGTGAATTCATCTCAAAGAGTTACACTTATGTTTTGTGCAGCAGTCCATTAACACTGTCTTTGAGGAACCTGAGAAGGGCTTTTTTGGATCGCATTGAGGCCTACGCTGACAAAGGAAATATCATCAGTTCAAAACGTGAAAGATGCTTTCTGGGAAACTTCGTTCTGATCTCTGAATTCATCTCACGGAGTTACACCTTAGACCTCAGGAAGCAGGTTGGTATCACTCTTTTCGTGGAATCTGCAAAGTGATATTTCGGAGCCCATAGGGGCCCATGCTGAAAAAGGAAATATCCTCACATAATAACTAGAGAGAAGCTTTCTGAGACATTGCTCTCTGAAGTGTGACTTCATCACACAGAGTTCCAACATTCCCTTCTTGGAACAGCATGCTAACACAGTTGTCGTGGATTCTGAAAAGTGATATTTGGGAGCTCATTGAGGGCTATGGTGTAAAAGTAATTATCCTCAGATCAAAACTTCAAAGAAGCCTTCTGAGATACTGCATTGCCATGTGTGAATGCAACTCACTGAGTTTAAACGTTTCTCTTCAGTGATCAGTTTGCTAACACAGTTCTCTGCAAATATACATTTGGGTACTTCTTAGCACAATGAAGCTTATGGTGACAACGGAAATATACTCAGATGAAAAGTAGAAAGAAGCTTTCTTAGAAACTTCTTCGTGATGTTTGAAGTTATCTCACAGGGTTACATTTATGTTTCGTGGAGCAGTCCATTAACACTGTCTTGAGGAACCTGAAAAGGGATTCTTTGGATCGTATTGAGGCCTACGGTGATAAAGGAAATATCATCAGTTCAAAACGAGAAAGAAGCTTTCTGAGAAACTTTTCTGATCTGTGAATTCATCTCACAGAGTTACAACTTTGGCCTCAGGAAGCAGTTTGCTAACACTCTTTTCGTGGAATCTGCAAAGTGATATTTGGGAGCCCATAGGGGCCCATGCTGAAAAAGGAAATATCCTCACATAATGAATAGAGAGAAACTTTCTGAGAGATTGCTTTCTGATGTGTGACGTCATCACAC
Source organism: Rhinopithecus roxellana (assembly GCF_007565055.1). Taxonomy (NCBI): domain Eukaryota; kingdom Metazoa; phylum Chordata; class Mammalia; order Primates; family Cercopithecidae; genus Rhinopithecus; species Rhinopithecus roxellana. The sequence continues at coordinate 71,247,609 of NC_044569.1, read as the reverse complement.
AGAGTTCCACACTTCCCTTCTTGGAACAGTTTGCTAACACTGTTGTCGTGGATTCTGCAAAGTGATATTTCGGAGCCCATAATGGCCCATAATGAAAATGGAGATATCCTCACATAAAAACTAGAGAGAAGCTTTCTGAGAGATTGCTTTCTGATGGGTGACTTCATCACAGAAAGTTCCACCCTACTTTCCTTGGCACAGTTTGCTAACACTGTTGCCGTGGATTCTGCCAAGTGATATGTGGGAGCTCATTGAGGCCCATGGTGAAAAAGGAATATCCTCAGATCAAAACTGAAAAGAAGCCTCCTGAGAAACTGCAAGGCCATGTTTGAATTCAACTCACAGAGTTACACGTTTCTCTTCAGGGATCAGTTTGCTAACACAGTTTTCTGGAAATCTGCATTTACATACTTCTTAGTACAACGAAGCTTACTGTGACAAAGGAAATATCCTCAGATGACAAATAGAAAGAAGCTTTCTTCGAAACTGCTTGGTGATATGTGAATTCATCTCAGAGAGTTACACTTATGTTTCCTGGAGGAGTCCATTAATACTCTCTTTGAGGAACCTGAGAATGGCTTCTTTGGATCGCATTGAGGCCTACGCTGAGAAACTAAATATCATTAGTTCAAAACGTGAATCTTTTTGAGAAACTTCTGTCCGATCTGTGAATTCTTCTCACAGAGTTGCACATTACAACTCAGGAAACAGTTTGCTAACAATCTTTTCGTGGAATCTGCAAAGTGATATTTGGGAGCGCATTGGGGCCCATGGTGAAAAAGGAAATATCCTCAGATAATAACTAGAGAGAAGCTTTCTGAGGGATTGCTTTCTGATGTGTGACTTCATCACACAGAGTTCCACCCTTCCCTTCTTGGAACAGTTTGCTAACACTGTTGTCGTGAATTCTGCAAAGTGATATTGGGAGCTCATTGAGGACTATGGTGAAAAAGGAAATATCCTAAGATTAAAACTGGAAAGAAGCCTTCTGAGAAACTGCATTGCCATGAGCGAATGCAACTCACAGAGTTACACGTTTCTCTTCAGTGATCAGTTTGTATCACAGTTTTGTGGAAATCTGCAATTAGATACTTCATAGCGCAATGAATCTCACGGTGACAAAGGAAATATCCTCAGATGAAAACTAGAAAGAAGCTTTCGTAGAAATATCTTGGTGATGTGTCAATTCATCTCACAGAGTTACACTTATGTTTCGTGGAACAGTCCATTAACAGTGTCTTTGAGGAAACTGAGAAGCGCTTCTTTGGATCGGATTGAGGCCTACGCTGATAAAGGAAATTTCATCAGTTCAAAACGTGAAAGAAGCTTTATGAGAAACTTTTTTCTGATCAGTGAGTTCATCTCACAGACTTACAACTTATACCTCAGGAAGCAGTTTGCTAACACTCTTTTCGTGGAAATTGCAAAGTGATATTTGGGATCCCTTAGGGCCCCGTGGTGAAAAAGGAAATATCCTCACATAATAACTAGAGAGAAGCTTTCTGACAGATTGCTTTCTGATGTGTGACTTCATCACACAGAGTTCCACCATTCCCTTCTTGGAACAGTTTGCTAACATTGTTTTTGTGTATTCTGCAAAGTGATATTTGGGAGTCCATAGGGGCCGAGGGTAAAAAAGGAAGTATCCTCACATCAAAACTAGAAAGAAGCTTTCTGAGAGATTGATTTCGGATATGTGACTTCATCACACAGATTTCCACCCTTCCCTTCTTCTAACAGTTTGGTAACACTGTTGTCGTGGATTCTGCAAAGTGATATTTGGGAGCTCATCGAGGGCTATGGTGAAAAAGGATATATCCTCAGATTAAAAGTGGAAAGAAGCCTTATGAGAAACTGCATTGCCATGTTTGAATGCATCTCACAAAGTTACACGTTTCTCTTCAGTGATCAGTTTGTTAACACAGTTTTCTGGAAATCTGCAATTAGATACGTCTGAGAGCAATGAAGCGTATGGTGACAAAGGTATAATCCTCAGATGAAAACTAGAAAGAAGCTGTCATAGAAACTTCTTGGTGATGTGTGAATTCATCTCACAGAGTTACACTTATGTTTCATGGAGCAGTCCATTAGCACTGTCTTTCAGGAAACTGAGAAGGGCTTCTTAGGATCGCATTGAGGCCTATGCTGAAAAAGGAAATATCATCAGTTCAAAACCTGAAAGAAGCTTTCTGAGAAACTGCTTTTTGGTCTGTGAATTCATCTAAAAGAATTACACGTCAGTCCTCAGGAAGGTGTTTCCTAACACTCTTTTCCTGGAATATGCAAAGTGATATTTGGGAGTACATAGTAGCCCATGGTGAAAATGGAAATATCCTCAGATAATAGATAGCGAGAAGCTTTCTGAGAGATTACTTTCTGATTTGTGACTTCATCACACAGAGTTCCACCCTTCCGTTCTTGGAACAGTTTGCTAACACTGTTGTCGTGGATTCTGCAAAGTGATATTTGGGAGCCCATAGGGGCTCATGGTGAAAAAGGAAATATCCTCACATAATAACTAGAGAGAAGCTTTCTGAGAGATTGCTTTCTGATGTGTATCTTCATCACACATAGTTCCATCCTTCCTTTTTTGGAACACTTTGCGAAGACTGCTGTCGTTGATTCTGCAAAGTGATATTTGGGAGCTCATTGAGGGCTATGGTGAAAAAGGAAATATCCACAGATCAAAACTGGAAAGAAGCCTTCTGAGAAAGTGCATTGCCATGTATGAATGCAACTCACAGAGTTACACGTTCCTCTTCAGTGATCAGTTTGCTAAAACAGTTTTCTGGAAATCTGCAATTGGATTCTTCTTAGCACAATGATGCTTACAGTGACAAAAGAAATACACTGAGATGAAAACTAGAAAGAAGCATTCTTAGAAACTTCTTGCTGATGTGTGAATTCATCTCACAGATTTACACTTATGTTTCGTGGAGCAGTCCATTAACACTGTCTTTGAGGAACCTGAGAAGGGCTTCTTTGGATGGCATTGAGCCCGACGCTGATAAAGGAAATATCATCAGTTGAAAACGTGAAAGAAGCTTTCTGAGAAACTTCTTTCTGATCTGTGAATTCATCTCATAGAGTTACACCTTAGACCTCAGGAAGCAGTTTGATAACACTCTTTCGTGGAAACTGCAAAGTGATATTTTGGAGCCCATAGGTGCCCTTGGTGAAAAAGGAATTGTCCTCACATAATAACTAGAGAGAAGATTTCTGAGAGATTGCTTTCTGTTGTGTGACTTCATCACACAGAGTTCCACCCTTCTGTTTCTGGGACAGTTTGCTAACACTGTTGTTGTGGATTCTTCCGTGATATGTGGGAGCCCTTCGGGGTCCATTGTGAAAAAGGAAATATCCTCACATAATAACTAGAGCGACGCTTTCTGAGAGATTGCTTTCTGATGTGTGACTTCATCACACAGAGTTCCACCCTTCCCTTCTTGGAACAGTTTGCTAAGACAGTTTTCGTGGATCCTGCAAAGTGATATTTGGGAGCTCATTGAGGGCTATGGTGAAAAAGGATATATCCTCAGATCAAAACTGGAAAGAAGATTTGTGAGAAACTGCATTGCAATTCGTGAATGCAACTCAGAGAGTTACACGATTTTCTTCAGTGATCAGTTTGCTAACACAGTTTTCTGGAAATCTGCAATGGTATACCTCTTAGCGCAACGACGCTTATGGTGACAAAGGAAATATTCTCAGAGGAAAAGTAGAAAGAAGCTTTGTTAGAAACTTTTGGTGATGTGTGAATTCATCTCACAGAGTTACACTTATGTTTCATGGCGCAGTCCATTAACACTGTGTTTGAAGAAACTGAGAACGGCTCCTTTGGATCGCATTGAGGCCTACACTGATAAAGGATATACCATCAGTTCAATACGTGAAAGAAGCTTTCTGAGAACTTCTTTCTGATCTTTGAATTCATCTCACAGATTTACAACTTAGACCTCAGGAAGCAGTTTGCTAACACACTTTTCGTGGAATCTGCAGTGATATCTGGGAGCCCTTAGGGGCACATGGTTGAAAAGCAAATATCCTCAGATAATAACTAGAGAGAGGCTTTCTGAGAGATTGCTTCCTGTTGTATGACTTCATCACACAAAGTAACACCCATCCCTACTTGGAACAGGTTGCTAAGACTGTTGTCCTTCATTCTGCAAAGTGATATTTGGGAGCCCTAGGGGCCCATAGTGAAAAAGGAAATATCCACACATAATAACTAGAGAGAAGCTTTCTGAGAGATTGGTTTCTGATGTGTGACTTCATCACACAGACTTCCACCCTTCCCTTCTTGGAACAGTTTCCTAACACTGTTGTCATGGATTCTGCAAAGAGATATTTGGGAGCCCATAGGGGCCCATGGTAAAACAGGAAATATCCTCACTTAATAAGTAGAGAGAACCTTTCTGAGAGATTGCTTCCTGATGTGTGACTTCTTCACACAGAGTTCCACCCTTCCCTTCTTGGAACAACTTGCTAACACTGTTGTCGTGGATTCTGAAAAGTGATATTGGGGAGCCCATAGGGGCCCATGGTGAAAAAGGAAATATCCTCACTTAATAACTAGAGAGAAGCTTTCTGAGAGATTGCTTTCTGATGGGTTACTTCATCACACAGAGTTCCCCCCTTCCCTTCTTGGAATAGTTTGCTAACTGTGTTGTCGTGGATTCTGTAAAGTTATATTCGGTAGCTCATTGAGGGCTATGCTGAAAAAGGAAATATCCTCAAATCAAAACTGGAAAGAACCTTCTGAGAAACTGCATTGGCATGTGTGAATGCAACTCACAGAGTTTCACCTTTCTCTTCAGTGATCAGTTTGCCAACACAGTTTTCTGGAAATCTGCAATGGGATACCTCTTAGCGCAATGACGCTTACGGTGACAAAGAAATATCCTCAGATGAATATTAGAAAGAATCTTTCTTACAAATTCCTGGGGATGTGTGAATTCATCTCACAGAATTACACTTATGTTTTGTGGAGCAGTCCATTAACACTGTCTTTGAGGAACCTGAGAAGGGCTTCTTTGGATCGTATTGAGGCCTGTGCTAATAAAGGAAATATCATCAGTTCAAAACGTGAAAGAGCTTTCTGAGAAACTTCTTTCTGATCTGTGAATTCATCTGACAGATTTACAACTTAGATCTCAGGAAGCTGTTGGCTTACACTGTTTTCGTGGAAACTGCAAAGTGATATTTGGGAGCCCATAGGGGCCCATGGTGAAAAAGGAAATATCCTCACATAATAACTAGAGAGAAGCTTTCTGAGAGATTGCTTTCTGATATGTGAATTCATCACACAGAGTTCCACCTTTCCCTTCTTGGAACAGTTTGCTAACACTGTTGTCGTGGATTCTGCAAAGTGATATTTGGGAGCTCATTTGAGGCTATATTGAAAAAGGAAATATCCTTTGATCAAAATTTGAAAGAAGCCTTCTGAGAAACTGCATTGCCATGTGTGAATGCAACTCACAAAGTTACACGTTTCTTTACACTGATCAGTTTGCTGACAAAGGTCTCTGGAAATCTGCAATGGGATACTTCTAAGCGCAATGAAGCTTATGGTGACAAAGGAAATATCCTCAGTTTAAAACTAGAAAGAAGCTTTCTTAGAACTTCTTGTTGATGTGTGAATTCATCTCACAGTGTTTCACTTATGTTTCGTGGAGTAGTCCATTAACACTGTCTTTGAGGAACCTGAGAAGGGCTTCTTTGGATTGCATTGAGGCCTACGCTGATAAAGGAGATATCATCAGTTCCAAACGTGAAAGAAGCTTTCTGAGTAACTTCTTTCTGATCTGTGAATTCATCTCACAGCGTTACTAATTAGACCTGAGGATGCTGTTTGCTAACACTCTTTTCGTGGAATCTGCAAAGTGATATTTGGGAGCTCATAGGGGCCCATGGTGAAAAAGGAAATATCCTCAGATAATAACTAGAGACAAGCTTTCTGAGAGATTGCTTTATGATGTGTGACTTCATCACACAGAGTTCCACACTTCCATTCTTGGAACAGTTAACTAAAACTGTTATTGTGTATTCTGCAAAGTGATATTTGGCAGCTCATTGAGGGCTATGGTGAAAAAAGAAATATCCTCAGATCAAAACTGGAAAGAAGCCTTCTGAGAAACTGGATTGCCATGTGTGAATGCAACTCACAGCATTACACGTTTCCCTTCAGTGATCAGTTTGCTAACACAGTTTTTTGGAAATCTGCTATGCGATAGTTCTTAGCTCAATGAAGCTTACGGTGACAAACGAAGTACCCTCAGATGAAAGCTAGAAAGAAGCTTTCTTGGAAACTTCTTGGTGATGGGTGAATTCATGTCACAGATTTGCAGTTATTTTTCTTGGAGCAGTCCATTAACACTGTCTTTGATGAAACTGAGAATGGCTTCTTTGGAACATATTGGAGCTTACGCTGATAAAGGAATTATCATCAGTTCAAAACGTCAAAGAGGCTTTCTGAGAAACTGCTTTCTGATCTGTGAATTCTTCTCACAGTGTTACAACTTAGAACTCAAGAAGCAATTCGGTACCACTCTTTTCGTGGAATCTGCGAAGTGATATTTGGAAGCCCATAGGGGCCCATGGTGAAAAAGGAAATATCCTGACGTAATAACTAGAGAGAAGCTTTCTAAAAGATTGCTTTCCAATGTGTGACTTCATCACACAGCGTTCCACCCTTCCCTTCTTGGAACAGTTTGCTAACACTGTTGTCGTGGATTCTGCAAAGTGATATTTGGGAGCCCATAGTTGCCCATGGTGAAAAAGGAAATGTCCTCAGATAATAACTAGAGAGAAGCTTTCTGAGAGATTGCTTTCTGATGTGTGATTTCATCACATAGAGTTCCACCCTTCCCTCTTGGAAATGTTTGCTAACACTGTTGTCGTGGAAACTGCAAAGTGATATTTGGGAACTCTTTGAGTGCTATGGTGAAAAAGGAAATATCCTCATATAAAAACTGGAGAGAAGCCTCTGAGAAACTGCATTAGAATGTGTGAATGCAACTCAAAGAGTTACACGTTTCTCTTCAGTGATCAGTTTGCCAACACGGTTTTCTGGAAATCTGCAATTAGATCCTTCTTACCGCAATGGAGCTTACGGTGACAAAGGAAATATCATCAGTTCAAAACGAGAGAGAAGCTTTCTGAGAAATTTCTTTCTGACCTCTGAATTCATCTCACAGAGTTACCCCTTAGACCTGAGGAAGCAGTTTGCTAACACTCTTTTCGTGGAAACTGCAAAGTGATATTTGGGACCCCATTGGGGCTCAAGGTGAAAAGGAAAATTTCCTAACATAATAACTAGAAAGAAGCTTTCTGAGAGATTGCTTTCTGATGTGTGACTTCATCACACAGAATTCCACCCGTCCCTTCTTGGAAAAGTTTGATAACACTGTTGTCGTGGATTCTGCGGAGTGATATTTGGGATCCCATGGGGGCCCATGGTGAGAAAGGAAATATCCTCACATAATAACTAGAGAGAAGCTTACTGAGAGATTGCTTTCTGATGTGTGACTTCATCACACAGAGTTCCGCCCTTCTCTTCTTGGAACACTTTGCTAACACTGTTGTCATGGATTCTGCAGAGTGATATTTGGGAGCTCACTGAGGGCTATGGTTAAAAAGGAAATATCCTCAGATCAAAACTGGAAAGAAGACTTCTGAGAAACTGTATTTACATGTGTGAATGCAACTCACAGAGTTACACGTTTCTCTTCAGTGATAAGTTTGCTAACAAAGTTCTCTGGAAATTTGCATTGGGATATTTTTTAGCACAATGAATCTTACGGTGACAAAGGAAACATCCCCAGATGAAAACTAGAAACAAGCTTTCGTGGAAACTTCTTGGTGATGAGTCAATTCATCTCACAGACTTACACTTACGTATCATGGAGCAGTCCATTAACACGGTCTTTTAGGAACATTAGAAGGGCTTCTTTGGATCGCATTGAGGCCAACGCTGGTAAAGGAAATATCATCAGTTCAAAACGTGAAAGAAGCTTTCTGAGAAACTTCTTTCTGATCTGTGAATTCATCTCAAAGTGTTCCACCTTTGACCTCAGGAATCAGTTTGCTAACTCTCTTTACATTGAATCTGCAAAGAGATACTTGGGAGCCCATAGGGGCCCCTGGTGAAAAGGGAAATATCCTCACATACTAACGAGAGAGAAGCTTTCTGAGTTATTGCTTTCTGATGTGTGACTTCATCACACAGAGTTCCACACTTCCCTTTTTGAAACAGTTTGCTAACACTGTTGTCGAGAATTGTGCAAACTGATATTTGGGAGCTTATTGAGGGCTATGTTGAAAAAGGAAATATCCTCAGATCAAAACCGGAAAGAAGCCTTCTGAGAAACTGCATTGTCATGTGTGAATGCAACTCACAGAGTTACACTTTCTCTTCAGTGATCAGTTTGCTAACAAAGTTTTCTGGAAATCTACAATGGGATACTTCTTAGCGCAATGAAGCTTACAGTGACAAAGGAAATATTCTCAGATGAGAACTAGAAAGAAGCTTTCTTAGAAATTTCTTGGTGATGTGTGAATTCATCTCACAGAGTTACACTTATGTTTCGTGGAGCAGTCCATTAACACTATCTTTGAGGAACCTGAGAAGGGCTTGTTTGGATGGTATTGAGGCCTACGCTGACAAAGGAAATATCATCAGTTCAAAATGTGATAAAGCTTTTGAGAAACTGCTTTCTGATCTGTGAATTCACCTCACAGAGTTACACACTGGACCTCAGGAAGCACTTTGCTAACACTCTTTTTGTGGAATCTACAAAGTGATATTTCGGAGCCCATAGGGGTCTATGGTGAAAAAGGAAATATCCTCAGATAATAACTACAGAGAAGATTTCTAAGAGATTGCTTTCTAATGTGTGACTTCATCACACAGAGTTGCATCGTTCCCTTCTTGGAACAGATTGATAACACTGTTGTCATGGATTCTGCAAAGTGATATTTGGGAGCTCTTTGCGGGCTATGGTAAAAAAGGAAATATCCTCAGATCAAAACTGGAAAGAAGCCTTCTAAGAAACTGCATTGCCTTGTGTGAATGCAACTCATAGATTTACACGTTTCTGTTTAGTGATCAGTTTGCTAACACATTTTTCTGGAAATCTGCAATGGGATACTTCTTAGCGCAATGAAACTTATGGTGACAAAGGAAATATCCTCACAGAGACCCTGAAGGAAGCCCTAAACATGGAAAGGAACAACTGGTACCAGCCGTTTCAAAAACATGCCAAAATGTAAAGACCATCGAGGCTAGGAAGAAACTGCATCAACTAACGAGCAAAATAACCAGCTAATATCAAAATGGCAGGATCAAGTTCACACATATCAATATTAACTTTAAATGAAATGGACTAAATGCTCCAATTAAAAGACACAGACTGGCACACTGGATAAAGAGTCAAGACCCATCAATCTGCTGTATTCAGGAGACCCATCTCACATGCAGAGACATACATAGGCTCAAAATAAAGGGATGGAGGAAGATCTACCAAGCAAATGGAGAACAAAAAAAAGCAGGGGTTGCAATCCTAGTCTCTGGTAAAACAGACTTGAAACCATCAAAGGTCAAAAGAGACAAGGAAGACCATTATATAATGGTAAAGGGATCAGTTCAACAGGAAGAGCTAACTATCCTAAATATATATGCACCCAATACAGGAGCACCCAGATTCATAAAGTAAGTCCTTAGAGACTTACAAAGAGACTTAGACTCCCATACAATAATACTGGGAGACTTCAACACTCCACTGTCAACATTAGACAGATCAACAAGAGAGAAAGTTAACAAGGATATCCAGGAATTGAACTCATCTCTGCACCAAGCGGACTTAATAGACATCTATAGAACTCTCCACCCCAAATCAACAGAATATACATTCTTCTCAGCACCACATCACACTTATTCCAAAATTAACCACATAATTGGAAGTAAAGCACTCCTCAGCAAATGTAAAAGAACAGAAATTATAACAAACTGTCTCTCAGACCACAGTGCAATCAAGCTAGAACTCAGGACTAAGAAATACAATCAAAACCGCTCAACTACATGGAAACTGAACAACCTGCTTCTGAATGACTACTGGGTACATAACGAAATGAAGGCAGAAATAAAGATGTTCTTTGAAACCAGTGAGAACAAAGATACAACATGCCAGTATCTCTGGGACACATTTAAAGCAGTGTGTAGAATGTGTAGAGGGAAATTTATAGCAGTAAATGCCCACAAGAGAAAGCAGGAAAGATCTAAAATTGACACTCTAACATCACAATTAAAAGGACTAGAGAGGCAAGAGCAAACACATTCAAAAGCTAGCAGAAGGCAAGAAATAACTCAGATCAGAGCAGAACTGAAGGAGATAGAGACACAAAAAACCCTCCAAAAAATCAATGAATCCAGGAGTTGGTTTTTTGAAAAGATCAACAAAATTGACAGACCGCTAGCAAGACTAATAAAGAAGAAAAGAGAGAGGAATCAAATAGATGCAATAAAAAATGATAAAGGGGATATCACCACCCACCCCACAGAAATACAAACTACCATCAGAGAATACTATAAACACCTCTACACAAATCAACTAGAAAATCTAGAAGAAATGGATAATTTTCTGGACACTTACACTCTCCCAAGACTAAACCAGGAAGAAGTTGAATCCCTGAATAGACCAATAGCAGGCTCTGAAATTGAGGCAACAATTAATAGCCTACCCACCAAAAAAAGTCCAGAACCAGATGGATTCACAGCTGAATTCTACCAGAGGTACAAGGAGGAGCTGGTACCATTCCTTCTGAAACTATTCCAATCAATAGAAAAAAAGGGAATCCTCCCTAACGCATTTTATGAGGCCAACATCATCCTGATACCAAAGCCTGGCAGAGACATAACAGAAAAGAGAATTTTAGACCAATATCCCTGATGAATATCGATGCAAAAATTCTCAATAAAATACTGGCAAACCGGATTCAGCAGCACATCCAAAAGCTTATCCACCATGATCAAGTGGGCATCATCCCTGGGATGCAAGGCTGGTTCAACATTCACAAATCAATAAACATAATCCAGCATATAAACAGAACCAAAGTCAAGAACCACATGATTATCTCAATAGATGCAGAAAAGGCTTTTGACAAAATTCAACAGCCCTTCATGCTAAAAACGCTCAATAAATTCGGTGTTGATGGAACGTACCTCAAAACAATAAGAGCTATTTATGACGAACCCACAGCTAATATCATACTGAATGGGAAAAAACTGGAAAAATTACCTTTGAAAAGTGGTACAAGACAGGGATGCCCTCTCTCACCAATCCTATGCAACATAGTGTCGGAAGTTCTGGCTAGGGTAATCAGGCAAGAGAAAGAAATTAAGGGTATTCACTTAGGAAACGAAGAAGTCAAATAGTCCCTGTTTGCAGATGACATGATTGTATATTTAGAAAACCCCATCGTCTCAGCCCAAAATTTCCTTAAGCTGACAAGCAACTTCAGCAAACTCTCAGGATACAAAATTAATGTGCAAAAATCTCAAGCATTCTTATACACCAGTAACAGACAAGCAGAGAGCCAAGTCAGGAATGAACTTCCATTCACAATTGCTTCAAAGAGAATAAAATACCTAGGAATCCCACTTACAAGGGATGTAAAGGACCTCTTCTAGGAGAACTACAAACCACTGCTCAGTGAAATCAAAGAGGACACAAACAAATGGAAGAACATACCATGCGCGTGGATAGGAAGAATCAACATCGTGAAAATGGCCATACTGCCCTAGGTTATTTATAGATTCAATGCCATCCCCATCAAGCTACCAAAGAGTTTCTTCACAGAATTGGAGAAAACTGCTTTAAAGTTCATATGGAACCAAAAAAGAGCCCGCATTCCCAGGAAAATCCTAAGGCAAAAGGACAAAGATGGAGGCGTCGTGCTACCTGACTTCAAACTCTACTACAAGGCTACAGTAACCAAAACAGCATGGTACTGGTACCAAAACAGAGCTATAGACCAATGGAACAGAACAGAGTCCTCAGAAATCATACCACACATCTACAGCCATCTGATCTTTGACAAAGCTGAGAGAAACAAGAAATGGGGAAAGGATTCCCTATTTAATAAATGGTGCTGGGAAAATTGGCTAGCCATAAGTAGAAAGCTGAAACTGGATCCTTTCCTTACTCCTTATACGAAGATTAATTCAAGATGGATTAGAGACTTAAATGTTAGACCTAATACCATAAAAACCCTAGAAGAAAATCTAGGTAGTACCATTCAGGACATAGGCATGGGCAAGGACTTCATGGCTAAAACACAAAAAGCAACAGCAGCAAAAGCCAAAATTGACAAATGGGATCTAATTAAACTAAAGAGTTTCTGCAGAGCAAAAGAAACTACCATCAGAGTGAACAGCCAACCTACAGAATGGGAGAAAATTTTTGCAATCTACTCATCTGACAAAGGGCTAATATCCAGAATCTACAAAGAACTCAAACAAATATACAAGAAAAAACAAACAACCCCATCAAGAAGTGGGCTAAGGGTATGAACAGACATTTCTCAAAAGAAGACATTCATACAGCCAACAGACACATGAAAAAATGCTCATCATCACTCGCCATCAGAGAAATGCAAATCAAAACCACAATGAGATACCATCTCACACCAGTTAGAATGGCAATCATTAAAAAATCAGGAAACAACAGGTATTGGAGAAGATGTGGAGAAATAGGAACACTTTTACACTGTTGGTGGGATTGTAAACTAGTTCAACCATTATGGAAAACAGTATGGCAGTTCCTCAAGGGTCTAGAACAAGATGTACCATATGACCAAGCCATCCTACTACTGGGTATGTACCCAAAGGACTATAAATTATTCTACTACAAAGACACATGCACACGTATGTTTGTTGTGGCACTATTCACAATAAGAAAGACTTGGAATCAACCCAGATGTCCATCTGTGACAGTCGGGATTAATAAAATGTGGCACATATACAACATGGAATACTATGCAGCCATAAAAAAGGATGAGTTGGCGTCCTTTATAGGGACATGGATGCAGTTGGAAACCATCATTCTTAGCAAACTATCACAAGAAGAGAAAACCAAACACCGCATGTCCTCACTCATATGTGGGAACTGAACAATGAGATCACTTGGACTCGGGAACGGGAACATCACACACTGGGGCCTATCATGGGGAGGGGGGAAGGGGGAGGGATTGCACTGGGGAAATATACTTCATATAAATGATGAATTGATGGGTGCTGACGAGTTGATGGGTGCAGCACAACAACATGGCACAAATATACATATGTAACGAACCTGCACGTTATGCACATGTATCCTAGAACTTAAAGTATAATAAAAAAAAAGAAGGAAAAGTAAACTAGAAAGAAGCTTTCTTATTAACATCTTGGTGATGTGTGAATTCATCTCACAGTGTTACACTTATGTTTCGTGGAGGAGACCATTCACACTGTCTTTGAGAAACCTGAGAAGGGCTTCTCGGATCGTATTGAGGCCTACGCTGATAAAGGAAATATCATCAGTTCAAAATGTGAAGGAAGCTTTCTGAGAAACCTCTTTCTTATCTGTGAATTCTTCTAACAGAGTTACAACTTAGACCTGAGGATGCAGTTTGCTAACACTCTTTTCGTGGAATCAGCAAAGTGATATTTGGGAGCCCATAGGGACCCATGGTGAAAAAGGAATTATCCTCACATAATAAATACAGAGAATCTTTCTGAGAGATTGCTTTCTCATGTGTGACTTCATCACACAGAGTTACACCCTTCCTTTCTTGCAACAGTTTGCTGACACTGTTCTCGTGTATTCTGCAAAGTGATATTTGGGAGCCCATAGGGGCCCATGGTGAAAAAGAAAATATCCTCACTTAATAACCAGAGAGAAGTTTTCTGAGAGATTGCTTTCTGATGTGTGACTTCATCACACACAGTTCCACCCTTCCCTCCTTGGGACAGTTTCTAACACTGTTGTCGTGGATTCTGCAAATTGATATTTGGGAGCTCATTGAGGGCTATGGTGAAAAAGTAAATATCCTCAGATAAAAACTGGAAAGAAGCCTTCTGAGAAACTGAATTGCCATGAGTGAATGCAACTCACAGAGTTACACTTTTCTCTTCAGTGAACTAACTGTGTTAGTTTGCTAACACAGTTTTCTGGAAATCTGCAATGGGATACTTCTTAGTGCATTGAAACTTGTGGTGATGAAGGAAATATCCTCAGATGAAAACTAGAAAGAAGCTTTTTAGGAACTTCTCGGTGATGTGTGAATTCGTCTCACAGAGTTACAATTATATTTCATGGAGCATTCCATTATCATTGTCTTTGAGGAACCTGAGAAGGGCTTCTTTGGATCTTATTGAGGCCTACGCTGATAAAGCAAATATCATCAGTTCAAAACGTGAAAGAAGCTTTTTGAGAAACTTCTTTCTGCTCTGTGAATTCATCTCACCGAAACACAACTTAGACCTCAGGAAGCAGTTTGCTATCACTCTTTTCGTGGAATCTGCAAAGTGATATTTGGGAGTGCATAGGGGCCCATGGTGAAAAAGGAAAAATCCTCAGATGATAACCAGAGAGAAGCTTTCTGAGAGATTGCTTTCTGATGTGTGACTTCATCACATAGAGTTCCAAACTTCCCTACTTGGAACAGTTTGCTAACACTGTTGTCGTGGATTCCCCAAAGTGATATTTGGGAACTCATTGAGGGCTATGGTGAAAAAGGAAATATCCTCCGATAATAACTAGAGAGAAGCTTTCTGAGAGATTGCTTTCTGATGTGTGATTTCATCACACAGAGTTCCACACTTCCCTTCTTGGAACAGTTTGCAAACACTGTTGTCGTGGAATCTGCAAGGTGATATTTGGGAGCTCTTTGAGGGCTATGGTGAAAACGGCAATATCCTCATATAAAAACTGGAGAGAAGCCTTCTGAGAAACTACATTGCCATGTGTGAATGCAACTCACAGAGATATACGTTTCTCTTCAGTGATCAGTTTGCTAACACAGTTTTCTGCAAATCTGCAACTTGATACTCCTTAGAGCAATGAAGCTTACAGTGACAAAGGAAATATCCCTAGAGGAAAACTAGAATGAAGCTTTCTTAGAAACTTCTTTGTGTTGTGTGAATTCATCTCACAGAACTACAATTATGTTTCATGGAGCAGTCCATTAACAGTGTCTTTGAGGAATCTGAGAAGGGATTGTTTGGATCAAATTGAGGCCTACGCTGATAAAGGAAATATCATCAGTTCAAAACGTGAAAGAAGCTTTCAGAGAAGCTTCTTTCTGATCTGTGAATTCATCTTACAGAGATACAACTTAGAACTCAGGAAGCCGTTTGCTAACACTCTTTTCGTGGAATCTACAAAGTTATATTTGGGAGCATGTAGGGGCCAACGTGAAAAAGGAAATATCATCACACGATAACCAGAGAGAAGCTTTCTGAGAGATTGCTTTCTGGTGTGTGACTTCATCACACAGAGTTCCACACTTCCCTTCCTGGAACATTTTGCTAACACTGTTGTCGTTCATTCTGTAAAGTGATATTTGGTAGCTCATAGGGGAACATGGTGAAAAAGGAAATATCCTCAGATAATAACTAGAGAGAAGGTTTCTGAGAGATTGCTTTCTGATGTGTGACTTCATCACACAGAGTTCCACCCTCCCTTTTTGGAACAGTTTGCTAACACTGTTGTCGTGGATTCTGCAAAGTGATATTTGGGAGCTCATTGAGTGCTATGGTGAAAAAGGAAATATCCTCAGATCAAAACTTGAAAGAAGCCTTTTGAGAAACTGCATGGCCATGTGTGAATGCAAATCACAGAGTTACACTTTTCTCTTCAGGGATCCGTTTGTTAACATATTTTCTGGAAATCGGCAATGGGATACTTCTAAGCACAATGAAGCTTACAGTGACAAAGGAAGTATCCTCAGAGGAAAACTACAAAGAATCTTTCTTAGAAACTTCTTGATGATGTGTGAATTCGTCTCACAGAGTTACACTTATGTTTCGTGGAGCAGTCCATTAACACTGTCTTTGAGGAACCTGAGAAATGCTTCGTTTGATAGCATTGAGGCCTATGCTGATAAAGAAATTATCATCAGTTGAAAACGTGAAAGAAGCTATCTGAGGAACTTCCTTCTGATCCATGAATTCATCTCACAGAGTTACACCATAGACCTCAGGAATCAGTGTGCTAACCCTCTTTTTGTGGAATCTCCAAAGTGATATTTGGGTGCCCATAGGGGCCCAAGGAGTAAAAGTAAATATCCTCACACAATAACTAGAGAGAAGTTTTCTGAGAGATTGCTTTCTGATGTGTGACTTCATCACACAGAGTTCCAACGTTCCCTTCTTGGAACAGTTTGCTAACACTGTTGTCGTGGATTCTGCAAAGTGATATTTGGGAGCCCACAGGGGAACATGGTGAAAAAGGAATATCCTCAGATCAAAACAGGAAAGATGCCTTGTGAGAAATTGCATTGCCATGTGTGAATGCAACTCACAGAGTTACACGTTTCCCTTCATTAGTTTGTTTGTTAACACAGTTTTCTGGGAATCTGGAATTAGATCCATCTTAGCGCAATGAAGCTCTCGGTGACAAAAGATATGTCGACAGATGGAAACTAGAAGGAAGCTTAGGAACTTCTTGGTGATGTGTGAATTCATCTCACAGAGTTACATTTCTCTTTCATGGAGCAATCCATTAACACTGTCTTTGAGTAACCTGAGAAGGGCTTGTTTGGATCGTTTTGAGCCGTACGCTGATAAAGGAAATATCATCAGTTCGAAAAGTGAAAGTAACTTTCTGAGAATCTTCTTTCTGATCTGTAAATTAGTCTCACAGACTTACAACTTAGACCTCAGGAAGCAGTATGCTACCACTCTTTTCGTGGAATCTGCAAAGTGATATTTCGGAGCCCATAGGGGCCCATGGTGAAAAATGAAATATTCTCACATAATAACTAGAGAGAAGCTTTCTGAGAGATTGGTTTCTGATGTGTTACTTCATCACACAGAGTTCCACCTTTCCCTTCCTGGAACATTTTGCTAACACTGTTGTCGTGGATTCTGCAAAGTGATATTTGGGAGCCCATAGGGGAACATGGTGAAAAAGGAAATATCCACTGATCAAAACAGGAAAGAAGCCTTCTGAGAAGCTGCATTGCCATGTGTGAATGCAACTCACAGAGTTACACTTTCTCTTCAGTGATCAGTTTGCTAAAAAAGCTTTCTGGAAATCTGCAATTAGATACATCTTAGTGCAATGAAGCTCACGGTGCAAAGGAAATGTCCTCAGATGAAAACTAGAAGGAAGCTTTCCTAGGAACTTCTTGGTGATGTGTGAATTCAACTCACAGAGTTACACTTATGTTTCGTGGAGCAGTCCATTAGCACTGTCTTTGAGGAACCTGAGAAGGGCTTCTTTGGATCTTCTTGAGGCCTACGCTGATAAAGGAAATATCATCAATTCAAAACTTGAAAAAAGCTGTCTGAGATTCTTCTTTCTAATCTGTGAATTCATCCCACAGAGTTACAACTTAGACCTCAGGAAGCAGTTTGTTAACACTGTTTTCATGGAATCTGCAAAGTGATATCTGGGAGCCCATAGGGGCCCATGGTGAAAAAGGAAATATCCTCAGATAATAACTAGAGGAAGCTTTCCGAGAGATTGCTTTCTGATGTGTGACTTTATCACACAGAGTTCCACACTTCCCTTCCTGGAACATTTTGCTAACACTGTTGTCGTTCATTCTGCAAAGTGATATTTGGGAACCCATAGGGGGATATGGTGAAAAAGGAAATATCCACAGATAATATCTAGAGAGAAGCTTTCTGAGAGATTGCTTTCTGATGTGTGACTTCATCACACAGAGTTCCACCCTTCCCTTCTTGGAACAGTTTGCTAACACTGTTGTCGTGGATTCTGCAAAGTGATATTGGGAGCTCATTGAGGGCTATGGTGAAAAAGGAAATAACCTCAGATCAAAACTGGAAAGAAGCCTTCTGAGAAACTGCGTTGCCATGTGTGAATGCAACTCACAGATTTACACTTTCCTCTTCAGGGATTACCTTGGTAACAAAGTTTTCTGGAAATCGGCAATGGGATACGTGTAAGCACAATGAAGCTTACGATGACAAACGAAGTATCCTCAGAGGAAAACTACAAAGAAGCTTTCTCAGAAACTTCTTGGTGATGTGTGAATTCATCCCACAGAGTTACACTTATGTTTTGTGGAGCAGTCCATTAACACTGTCTTTGAGGATCCTGAGAAAGGCTTCTTTCGATATCATTGAGGCCTACGATGATAAAGGAATTATCGTCAGTTCAAAACGTGAAAGAAGTTTCTGAGGAACTTGGTTCTGATCTGTGAATTCATCTCACAGAGTTACACCTTAGACCTCAGGAAGCAGTGTGCTAACCCTCTTTTCGTGGAATCTGCAAAGTGATATTTGGGAGCTCATAGGGGCCCAAGGAGTAAAAGGAAATATCCTCACATAATAACTAGAGAGAAGTTTTCTGAGAGATTGCTTTCTGATGTGTGACTTCATCACAAACAGCTCCACCCTTCCCTTCTTGGTACAGTTTGCTAACACTGTTGTCGTGGATTCTGCAAAATGATACTTGGGAGCTCATTGAGGGCTATGGTGAAAAAGAAAATATCCTCACTTCAAAACTGGAAAGAAGCCTTCTGAGAAACTGCATTACCATGTGTGAATGTAACTCACAGAGTTACACGTTTCTCTTCTGTGATCAGTTTGCTAACAAAGTTTTCTGGTAATCTGCAGTGGGATACTTCTTAGAGCAATGAAGCTTATGATGATGAAGGAAATATCCTCAGATGAAAACTAGAAAGAAACTTTCTTAGAAACTTCTTGGTGATGTGTGAATTCATCTCACAGAGTTACACTTATGTTTCGTGGAGCAGTCCATTAATGCTGTCTTTGAGGAACCTGAGAAGGGCTTCTTTGGATCGTATTGAGGCCTACACTGATAAAGGAAATATCATCAGTTCAAATTGTCAAAGAAGCTTTTTGAGAAACTTCTTTCTGTTCTGTTAATTTATCTCACAGTGTTACACCTCAGCCCTCAGGAAGCAGTTTGCTAACAGTCTTTTTGTGGAATCTGCCAAGTGATATTTGGGAGCCCACGGGGACAATGGTGCAAAAGGAAATACCCTCACATAATAACTAGAGAGAAGCGTTCAAGAGATTGCTTTCTGATTTGTGACCTCATCACACAGAGTTCCACTCTTCCCTTCTTGGAACACTTTGCTAAGACTGTTGTCGTGGATTTTGCAAAGTGATATTTGTGAAATCGTTGAGGACTATGGTCAAAAAGTAAATATCCTCAGATCAAAACTGGAAAGAAGCCTTCTGACAAACTGCATTGCCATGTGTGAATACAGCTCACAGAGTTACACGTTTCTCCTCAGTGATCAATATGCTAACAGAGTTTTCTGGAAATCTGCAATGGGATCTTAGCGCAATGAAGCTTACGATGAGAAAGGAAATATCCTCAGATGAAAACTAGAAAGATGTTTTCTTGGAAACTTCTTGGTGATGTGTGAATTCATCTCACAGAGTTACACTTATGATTCATGGAGCAGTCCATTAACACTGTCTTTGAGGAACCTGAGAAGGGCTTCTTTGGATCGCATTGAGGCCTACGCTGATAAAGGAAATATCATCAGTTCAAAACTTGAAAGAAGTTTTCTGAGAAACTTCTTTCTGATCTGTGAATTCATCTCACAGAGTTACAACTTAGACCTCAGGAATCAGTTTCCTAACACTCTTTTCGTGGAATCTGAAAAGTGATATTTGGGAGCGCATAGGGGCCCATGGTGAAAAAGGAAATATCCACAGATAATAAAGAGAGAGACGCTTTCTGAGAGATTGCTTTCTGAGGTGTGACTTCAGCACATAGAGTTCCACTATTCCCTTCTTGGAACAGTTTGCTAACACTGTTGTCGTGGATTCTGCAAAGTGATATTTGGGAGCTCTTTGTGGGCTAAGGTGAAAAAGGAAATATCCTCAGATCAAAGCTGGAAAGAAGCCTTCTGAGAAACTGTATTGCCATGTGTGAATGCAACTCACAGAGTTACATGTTTCTCTTCAGTGATCAGTTTGCTAACACAGTTTTCTGTTAATCTGCAATTAGATACATCTTAGTGCAATGAAGCTTACGTTGACAAAGGAATTAACTTCAGATGAAAACAAAAAGAATCTTTCTTAGAAAATTCTTGATGATGTGTGAATTCACCTCACAGAGTTAGTCTTATGTATCGTTGAGCAATCCATTAACACTGTCTTTGAGGAACCTGAGAAGGGCTTCTTTGGATCGTTCTGAGGCCTACGCTAATAAAGGAAATATCATCAGTTGAAAATGTGAAAGAAGCTTTCTGAGCAACTTCCTTCTGTTCTGTCAATTCATCTAAAATTGTTACAACTTAGACCTACGGAATCAGTTTGCTAACAGTGTTTTCGTGGAATGTGCAAAGTGATATTTGGGAGTACATAGTAGGCCATGGTGAATAAGGAAATATCCCCAGATAATAACTAAAGGGAAGCTTTCCGAGAGATTACTTTTTTTGTGTGACTTCATCACACAGAGTTCCACCCTTCCCTTCTTGGAACAGTTTGCTAACACTGTTGTCGTGGATTCTGCAAAGTGATATTTGGGAGCCTAAAGGAGCCCTTGGTGAAAAAGGAAATATCTTCACATAATAAGAAGAGAGAAGCTTTCTGAGAGATTGCTTTCTGATGTGTGACTTCATCACACAGAGTTCCACACTTCCCGTCTTGGAACACTTTGCTAACACTGTTAGTCTTGGATTCTACAATGTGATATTTAAGAGCCCGGAGGGGCCCATGGTGAAAAAGAAAATATCCTCACATAATAACTAGAGAGAAGCTTTCTGAGGGATTGATTTCTGATGTGTGGCTTCATCACACAGAGTTTCACCCTTTCCTTCTTGGAACAGTTTACTAAAATTGTTGTCGTGGATTCTGCAACTTAATATTTGGGAGCTCATTGAGGGCTACGGTGAGAAAGAAAATACCCTCAGATCAAAACTGGAAAGAAGCCTTCTCAGAAACTGCATTGCCATGTGTGAATGCAACTCTCAGAGTTACACTTTTCTCTTCATTGATCAGTTTGCTAACAAAGTTTTCTGGAAATCTACAATTAGATACTTCTTAGCGCAACGACGCTTACGGTAACAAGGAAATATCCTCAGATGAAAACTAGAAAGAAGCTTTCTTAGAAACTTCTTGGTGATGTGTGAATTCATCTCACAGAGCTACACTTATGTTTCGTGGAGCAGTCCACTGACACTGTCTTTGAGGAATCTGAGAAGGGCTTCTTTAGATCGCATTGAGGCCTACGCTGATAAAGGACATATCATCAGTTCCAAACGTGAAAGAAGCTTTCTAAGAAACTTCTTTCTGATCTGTGAATTCATATCACAGAGTTACAACTTAAACCTCAGGAAGCAGTTTGCTAACACTCTTCTCGTTGAATCTGCAAGGTGAAAATTGGGAGCCCATAGGGGCCCATAGTAAAAAAGAAAAATATCCTCAAATAATAAGTAGAGAGATGCTTTCTGAGAGATTGCTTTGTGATGTGTGACTTCATCACACAGAGTTCCACCCTTCCCTTCTTGGAACCGTTCGCTAACACTGTTGTCGTGTATTCTGCAAAGTGATATTGGGAGCCCAGAGGGGACCATGGTGAAAAAGGAAATATCCTCACATAATAACTAGAGAGAAGCTTGCTGAGAGATTGCTTTCTGATGTGTGACTTCATCACACAGAGTTGCACCCTTCCCTTCTTGGAACAGTTTGCTGACATTGTCGTCCTGGATTCTGCAAACTGATATTTGGGAGCTCATTGAGGGCTATGGTGAAAAAGAAAGTCTCCTCAGATCTAAATTGGAAAGAAGCCTTCTGAGAAATGGCATTGCCATGGGTGAATGCAACTCACAGAGTTAAAGGATACTCCTCAGTGATCACTTTGCTAACAAAGTTTTCAGGAAATCTGTAATGGGATACTTCTTAGCGCAATGAAGCTTACGGTGACAAAGGGAATATCCTCAGATGAAAACTAGAAAGAAGCTTTCTTAGACACTTCTTGGTGATGTGTGAATTCATCTCGCAGAGTTACACTTATTTTTCTTGGAGCAGTCCATAAACACTGTCTTTGAGGAACCTGAGAATGCCTTCTTTGGATCCTATTGAGACGTACGGTGATAAAGGAAAAATCATCAATTCAAAACGTGACAGAAACATTCTGAGAATATTCTCTCTGATCTATGAATTCATCTCACAGTCTTACAACTTAGACCTCAGGAAGCAGTTGTCTACCACTCTATTCGTGGAATCTGCAATGTGATATTTGGGAGCCCATAAGGGCCCATGGTGAAAAAGGAAATATCCTCACAGAATAACTAGAGAGAAGCTTTCTGAGAGATGGCTTTCTGAGGTGTGACCTCACCACACAGAGTTCCAACATTCCCTTCTTGGAACAGTTTCCTAACACTGTAGTCCTTCATTCTGCAAAGTGATATTTGGGAGCCCATAGGGGAACACGGTGAAAAAGGAAATATCCTCAGATAATAACTAGAGAGAAGGTTTCTGAGAGATTGCTTTCTGATGTGTGACTTCATCACACAGAGTTCCACCCTTCCCTTTTTGGAACAGTTTGCTAACACTGTTGTCGTGGACTCTACAAAGTGATATTTGGGAGCCCATAGGGGCCCATGGTGAAAAAGGAAATATCCTCACATAATAACTAGAGAGAAGCTTTCTGAGAGTTTGCTTTCTGATATGTGACTTCATCTCCCAGAGTTCCACCTTTCCCTTCTTGGAGCAGTATGCTAACACTGTTGTCTTGGATTCTGCAACGTGATATTTGGGAGCTCATTGAGGGCTATGGTGAAAAAGGAAATATCCTCAGATCAAAACTGGAAGGAAGCCTTCTGAGAAACTGCATTGAGGTGTGTGAATGCAACTCAAAGAGTTACACGTTTCACTTCAGTGGTCAGTTTGCTAACACAAATTTCTGGATATCTGCAATTAAGTACTTCTTAGCGCAATGAAGCTTATGGTGGCAACGGAATCATCCTCCGATGAAAACTAGAGAGAAACTTTCTTAGAAAATTCTTGGTGATGTGTGAATTCATCTCAAAGAGTTACACTTACGTTTTGTGGAGGAGTCCATTAACACTGTCTTTGAGGAAGCTGAGAAGAGCTTATTTGGAGACGTGTAGAGGCCTTCGCTGATAAAGGAAATATCATCAGTTCAAAACGTGAAAGAACTTTCTGAGAAACTTCTTTCTGATCTGTGTATTCGTCTCACAGAATTACAACGTAGACTTCAGGAAGCAGTTTGCTAACACTATTTTCGTGCAATCTGCAAAGTGATATTTGGGAGCCCATAGGGGCCCATGGTGAAAAAGGAAATATCCTCAGATAATAACTACAGAGAATCTTTCTAAGAGATTGCTTTCTAATGTGTGACTTCATCACACAGAGTTCCACCCTTCCCTTCTTGGAACAGTTTGCTAACACTGTTGTTGAAAATTCTGCAAAGTGATATTTGGGAGCTCATTGAGGGCTAAGGTGAAAAAGGAAATATCGTCAGATTACAACTGGAAAGAAGCCTTCTGAGAAACTGCATTGCCATGTGTGAATGCAACTCACAGAGTTACACGTTTCTCTACAGTGATCCGTTTGCTAGCAAAGTTTTTTGCAAATCTGCTATGGGATACTTCTTCGCTCAATGAAGCTTACGGTGACAAAGGACATATCCTCAGAGGAAAACTAGAAAGAAGCTTTCTTAGAAACTTCTTGGTGATTTGTGAATTCACCTCACAGAGTTACACTTATGTTTCGTGGAACAGTCCATTAACCCTGTCTTTGAGGAACCTGAGAAGGGCTTCTTTGTTTCGTATTGAGGCATATGCTGATAAAGGAAATATCATCAGTTCAAAACGTGAAAGAAGCTTTCTGAGAAACTTCTTTCTGAACTGTGAATTCATCTCACGGAGTTACACCTTAGACCTCAAGGAGCAGTTTGCTAAAACTCTTTTCGTGGAATCTGGAAAGTGATATTTGTGAGCCCATAGGGACCTGTCGTGCAAAAGGAAATATCCTCAGAAAATAAATAGAGAGACGTTTTCTGAGAAATTGCTTTCTGATGTGTGTCTTCATCACACACAGTTCCACCCTTCCCTTCTTGGAACGGTTTGCTAACACTGTTGTTGTAGATTCTGCAAAGTAATATTTGGGAGCTCAATGAGGGCTTTGGTGAAAAAGGAAATATCCTCAGATGAAAACTGGAAAGAAGCCTTCTGAGAAACTGCACTGCCATGGGTGAATGCAACTCACAGAGTTACACATTTCTCTTCAGTGGTCTGTTTGAAAACACAGTTTTCTGGAAATCTGCAATTACATACTTCTTAGCGCAAAGAAGCTTACGGTGACAAAGGAAATATCCTCAGATGAAAACTAGAAAGAAGCTTTCTTAGAAACTTCTTGGTGATGTGTGAATTGATCTCACAGAGTTACACTTACGTTTCTTGGAACACTCTATTAACACTGCCTTTGAGGATCCAGAGAAGGGCTTCTTTGGATCGTAGTGAGGCCTATGTTGAAAAAGGAAATATCATCAATTCAAAACGTGAGGGAACTTTTTGAGAATCTTCTTTCTGATCTGTGAATTCATCTCACAGAGTTACAACATAGAGCTCAGGAAGCAGTTTGCTAACACTCTTTTCATGGAATCTGCAACGTGATATTTGTGAGCCCATAGGATTCCCATGGTGTAAAAGGAAATATCCTCCCATAATAACCAGAGGGAAGCTTTCTGAGAGATTGCTTTCTGATGTGTGACTTCATCACACAGAGTTCCACCCGTCCCTTCTTGGAACAGTTTGCTAACACTGTTGTGGTGGAATATGCAGAGTGATATTTGGGAGCACATAGGGGCCCATGGTGAAAAAGGAAATATCCTCACATAAAAACTAGAGAGAAGCTTTCTGAGAGATTGCTTTCTGATGTGTGACTTCATCACAAAGAGTTCCACCCTTCCATTCTTGGAACAGTTTGCTAACACTGTTGTCGTGGATTCTGCAAAGTGATATTTGGCAGCTCTTTGAGGGCTATGGCGTAAAAGGAAATATCCTCCGATCAAAACTGGAAAGAAGCCTTCTGAGAAACTGCATTGCCATGTGTGAATGCAACTCACAGAGTTACACGTTTCTCTTCGGTGATCAGTTTGCTAACACAGTTTTCTGGATATCTGCAATTAGATACTTCTTAGCACAATGAAGCTTACGGTGACAAAGGAAATACCTTCAGATCAAAACTAGAAAGAAGGTTTCTTAGAAACTTCTTGTGATGTGTGAATTCATCTCACGGAGTTACACTTATGTTTCGTGGAGCAGTCCATTAACACTGTTTCTGAGGAAACTGAGAAGGGCTTCTTTGGATTGTATTGAGGCCTACGCTGAGAAAGGAAATATCATCAGTTCAAAACGTGAAAGAAGCTTTCTGAGAAACCTCTGTCTGATCTGTGAATTCATCTCACAGAGTTACAACTTAGACCTGAGGATGCAGTTTGCTAACACTCTTTTCGTGGATCCTGCAAAGTGATATTTCGGCGCCCATAGGGGCCCATTGTGAAAAAGGAATTATCCTCACATAAGAAATACTGAGAATCTTTCTGAGAGATTGCTTTCTGATGTGTGACTGCATCACACAGCATTCCACCCTTCGCTTTTTGGAACAATTTGCTGACACTGTTGTCGTGTATTCTGCAACGTGATACTTGGGAACCCATAGGGGCCCATGGTGAAAAAGAAAATATCCTCACTTGATAACCAGAGAGAAGTTTTCTGAGCGATTGCTTTCTGATGTGTGACTTCATCACACAGAGTTCCACCCTTCCCTTCTTGGAACAGGTTGCTAACACTGTTGTCGTGGATTCTGCAAAGTGATATTTGGGACATCATTGAGGGCTATGGTGAAAAAGGAAATATCCTCAGATCAAAACTGGAAAGAAGCCTTCTGAGAAACTGCATTGTCATGTGTGAATGCATCTCACAGAGCTACACCTTTCTCTTCACTGAACAGTTTGCTAACATAGTTTTCTGGAAATCTGCAATGGGATACTTCTTAGCGCAATGAAGCTTATGGTGATGAAGGAAATATCCTCAGATGAAAACTAGAAAGAAGCTTTCTTAGAAACTTCTTGGTGATGTTTGAATTCGTCTCACAGAGTTACAATTTTATTTCATGGAGCGTTCCATTATTTCTGTCTTTCGGGAACCTGAGAAGGGCTTCTTTGGATCGTATTGAAGCCTACACTGATAAAGGAAGTATCATCAGTTCAAAAAGTGAAAGAAGCTTTTTGAGAAACTTCTTTCTGATCTGTGAATTCATCTCACCGAAGTACAACTTAGACCTCAGGAAGCAGTTTGCTAACACTCTTTTTGTGGAATCTGCAAAGTGATATTTAGGACGGCATAGGGGCCCACGGTGAAAAGGAAATATCCTCAGATAATAACTAGAGACAAGCATTCTGAGAGACTGTTTTCTGATGTGTGACTTCATCTCACAGAGTTCCAAACTTCCCTACTTGGAACAGTTTGCTAACACTGTTGTCGTGGATTCCGCAAAGTGATATTTGGGAGCTCATTGAGGGCTATGGTGAAAAAGGAAATATCCTCAGATCAAAACTGGAAAGAAACCTTCTGCAAACTGTATTGCCATGTGTGAATTCAACTCACAGAGTTACACATTTCTCTTCAGTGATCAGTTTCCTAACAAAGTTTTCTATAAATCTGCAATGAGATACTGCTTAGCACAATGAAGCTTTCGTGACAAAGGAAATATCGTCAGATGAAAGCCAGAAAGAAGCTTTCTTAGAAACTTCTTGGTGATGGGTGAATTCATCTCACAGAGTTACACTTATTTTTCGTGGAGCAGTCCATTAACACTCTCTTTGAGGAACCTGGGAAGGGCTTCTTGGATTGTATTGACGCCTACGCTGATAAAGGAAATATCCTCAGTTCATAACGTGAAAGAAGCTTTCTGAGAAACCTCTTTCTGATCTTGAATTCATCTCACAGAATTACAAGTTAGAACTGAGGATGCAGTTTGCTAACACTCTTTCTGTGGAATCTGCAAAGTGATATTTGGGATCCCTTAAGGTCCCATGGTAAAAAAGGAATTATCCTCACATAAAAATACAGACAACCTTTCTGAGAGATTGCTTTCTGATGTGTGACTGCATCACACAGAGTTCCACCCTTCCCTTTTTGGAACAGTTTGCTAACGCTGTTGTCGTGGATTCTACAAAGTGATATTTGGGAGCTCACTGAGGGCTATGGTGAAAGAGGAAATATCCTCAGATCAAAACTGGAAAGAAGTCTTGTGAGAAACTGCATTGCCATGTGTGAATGCAACTCAGAGTTACACCTTTCTGTTCAGTGATCTGATTCTTGACACAGTTTTCTGGAAATCTGCAATTATATACTCCTTAGTGCAATGAAGCTTACGGTGACAAAGGAAATATCCTCAGATGAAAACTACAGAAGAAGATTTCTTAAAAACTTCATGGTGATGTGTGAATTCATCTCACAGAGATACACTTATGTTTCATGGAGCAGTCCGTTAACACTGTCTTTGAGGAACCTGAGAAGTGCTTCTTTGGATCGTATTGAGGCCTACGCTGATAAAGGAAATATCATCAGTTCAAACGTGAAAGAAGATTTCTGAGAAGCTTCTTTCTGACCTGTGAATTCATCTCACAGGGTTACAACTTAGACCTCAGGAAGCAGTTTGCGAACACTCTTTCGTGGAATCTGAAAACTGATAGTTAGGAGCCCAAGGGGCCCATGGTGAAATAGGAAATCTCCTCAGATAAGAACTAGAGAGAAGCTTTCTGAGAGATTGCTTTCTGATGTGTGACTTCATTACACAGACTTCCACCCTTCCCTTCTTGGAACAGTTTGCTAACACTGTTGTCGTGGATTCTGTAAAGTGATGTTTTGGAGCAAAAACGGGCCCATGGTGAAAAAGGAAATATCCTCAGATAATAACTAGAGAGAAATTTTCTGAGAGATTGCTTTCTGATGTGTGACTTCATCACACAGAGTTCCCCCCTTCTCTTCTTGGAACAGTTTGCTAAGACTGTTGTCGTAGATTTTGCAAACTGGTATTTGGGAGCTCAGTGAGGGTTAAGGTGAAAAAGGAAATATGGTCAGATCAAAACTGGAAAGTAGCCTTATGAGAAACTGCATTGATATGTGTGAATGCAACTCACAGAGTTACACATTTCTCTTCACTGATCAGTTTACTAACACAGTTTTCTGGAAATCTGCAATGGGGTACTTCTTAGCACAATGAATCTTACTGTGACAAAGGATATATCCTCAGATGAAAACTAGAAAGAAGCTTTCTTAGAAACTTCCTGGTGATGTGTGAATTCATCTCACAGAGTTACACTTCTGTTTCATGGAGCAGTCCATTAACACTTTCCTTGAGGAACCTGAGAAGTGCTACTTCGGAACGTATTGAGGCCTTCGCTGATAAAGGAAATATCATCAGTTCAAAACGTGAAAGAAAATTTCTGAGAAACTTCTTTCTGATCTGTGAATTCATCTCAGAGAGTAACAACTTAGACCTCAGGAAGCAGTTTGCTAACACTCTTTTCATCGAATCTGCAAAGTGATATTTGGGAGCCCTAGGGGCCCATGGTGAATAAGGAAATGTCCTCACATAATAACTAGAGAGAAGCTTTTTGAGAGATTGCTTTCTGATATGTGACTTCATCACACAGAGTTCCACCCTTCCCTTCTTGAAACAGTTTGCTAACACTCTTGTCGTGGATTCTGCAAAGTGATATTTTGGAGCTCATTGAGGGCTCTGGTGAAAAAGGAAATATCCTCAAATTAAAACTGGAAAGAAGCCTTCTGAGAAACTGCATTGCCATGTGTGAATGCAACTCACAGAGTTACACTTTTCTCTTCAGTGATCAGTTTGCTAACAAAGTTTTCTGGAAATCTGCAATTAGATACTTCTTAGCGCAATGAAGGTTACGGTGACAAAGGAAAATCCTCAGATGAAAACAAGAAAGAAGCTTTCTTAGAACCTTCTTGGTGATGTGTGAATTCATCTCACAAAGTTACACTTATGTTTCGTGTAGCAGTCCATTAACACTGTCTTTGAGGAACCTGAGAAGGGCTTCTTTGGATCGCATTCAGGCCTACACTAATAAAGGAAATATCATCAATTCAAAACATGAAAGAAGCTTTCTGAGAAATAGCTTTCTGATCTGTGAATTCACGTCACAGAGTTCCAACTTAAACCTCAGGAAGCACTTGGCTAACACTCTTTTCCTTGAATTTGCAAGGTGATATTTGAGAGCCCGTAGGGGCCCATACTGAAAAAGGAAAAATCCTCAAATAATAACTAGAAAAAAGCTTTCGGAGACATTGCTTTTGATGTGTGACTTCAACACACAGAGTTCCACCCTTCCCTTCTTGGAACGGTTTGTTAACACTGTTGTCGTGGATTCTGCCAAGTGATATTTGGGCGCCCTTAATGGTCCATGATGAAAAAGGAAAAATGTTCAGATAATAACTAGAGAGAAGCTTTCTGAGAGATTGCTTTCGGATGTGTGACTTCATCACATAGAGTTCCATCCTTCCCTTCTTGGAACCGTTTTCTAACACTGTTTTCGTGGATTTTGCAAAGTCATATTTGGGAGCCCAGAGGGGACCATGGTGAAAAAGCAAATATCCTCACATAAAAACTAGTGAGAAGCTTTCTGAGAGATTGCTTTCTCATATGTGACTTCATCACACAGAGTTCCACCATTCCCTTCTTGGAAGAGTTTGCTAACTCTGTTGTGGTGGATTCTGCAAAGTGATATTTCAGAACCCATCGGGGCCCATAGTGAAAAAGGAAATATCCTCAGATAATAACTAGAAAGAAGCTTGCTGAGAGATTGTTTTCTGATGTGTGACTTCATCACACAGAGTTGCACACTTTCCTTCTTGGAACAGTTTGCTGACACTGTTATCGCGGATTCTGCAAAGTGATATTTGGGAGCTCATTGAACTCTATGGTGAAAAAGGAAATATCCTCAGATGAAAACTGGAAAGAAGCCTTCTGAGAAAATGCATTGCCATGTGTGAATGCAACGCACGGAGTTACACGTTTCTCTTCAGTGATCAGTTTGCTAACACAGTTTTCTGAAAATCTGCAATTGGATACTGCTTAGTGCAATGAAGCTTAATGTGACAAAGGAATTATACACAGATGAAACCTAGAAAGAAGCTTTCTTAGAAAATTCTTGGTGATATGTGAATTCATCTCACAGAGTTACACTTATGTTTCGTGGAGCAGTCCATTAACACTGTCTTTGAGGAACCTGAGAAGGGCTTCTTTGGATCGCATTGAGGCCTACACTGATAAAGGAAATATCATCAGTTCAAAATTTGAAGGAAGCTTTCTGAGAAACTGCTTTCTGATCAGTGAGTTCATCTCACAGACTTACAACTTAGACCTCAGGAAGCACTTTGCTACCACTCTTTTTGTGGAAACTGCAAAGTGATATTTGGGAGTCCATAGGGGCCCATGGTGAAAAAGGAAATATCCTCACATAATAACTATACAGAAGCTTTCTGAGAGATTGCTTTCTAATGTGTGACTTCATCACTCAGAGTTCCAACCTTCCCTTCTTGGAACACTTTGCTAACACTGTTGTCGTGGATTCTGCAAACGGATATTTCGGAGACAATAGGGTCCCATTGTAAAAAAGGAAATATCCTCATATTATATCTAGAGAGAAGCTTTGTCGTGGATTCTGCAAAGTGATATTTGGGAGCTCATTGAGGGCTGTCGTGAAAAAGGAAATATCCTCACATCAAAACCGGAAAGAAGCCTTCTGAGAAACTGCTTTGACATGTGTGAAGGCATCTCACAGAGTTACACGATTCTCTTCAGTGATCATTTTGCTATTGCAGTATTCTGGATATCTGCAATTAGATACTTCTTAGCGCAATGAAGCTTACGGTGACAAAGGTATTACCGTAAGATGAAAACTAGAAAGAAGCTTTCGTAGAAACTTCTTGGTCATGTGTGAATGCATCTCACAGAGTTACACTTCTCTTTCGTGGAGCAGTCCATTAACACTTTCTTTGAGGAAAATAAAAAGGGCTTCTTTGGGTCGTATTGAGGCCTATGTTGATAAAGGAAATATGATCAGTTCAAAACTTGAAAAAAGCTTTCTGGGAAACTACTTTTTGATCTGTGAAATTATCTCACAGAGTTACAACTCAGACCTCAGGAAGCAGTTTGCTAACACTCTCTTGGTGGAATCTGCAAAGTGATATTTCGGAGCGATTAGGAGTCCATGTGGAAACAGGAAATATCCTCAGATAAAAACGAGAGAGAAGTTTTCTGAGAGATTGCTTTCTGATGTGTGACTTCATCACACAGAGTTCCACACTTCCCTTCTTCGAGTAGTTTGCTAACACTGTTGTCGTGGATTCTCCAAAGTGATATTTAGGAGCCCTTAGGGGCCCAAGGTGAAAAAGGAAATATCCTCACATAACAACTAGAGAGCAGCTGTCTGAGAGATTGCTTTCTGAGGTGTGACTTCATCACACAGAGTTCCGCCCTTCCCTTCTTGGAACAGTTTGCTAACACTGTTGTCGTGGATTCTGCAAAGTTATATTTGGGAGCCCATACGGGCCCATGGTGAAAAAGGAAATATCCTCCGATAATAACTAGAGAGAAACTTTCTGAGAGATTGCTTTCTGATGTGTGACTTCATCACAAAGAGTTCCACCCTTCCCTTCTTAGAACAGCTTGCTAACACTATTGTCGTAGATTCTGTAAAGTGATATTTGGGAGACCATAGGGGCCCATGGTGAAAAAGGAAATATCCTCACATAATAACTAGAGAGAAGCTTTCTGAGAGATTGCTTTCTAACCTGTGACTTCATCACACAGAGTTCCAATCATCGCTTCTTAGAACAGTTTGCTAACACTGTTGTCCTGGATTCTGCAAAGTGATATATGGGAGCCCATATGGGCCCAGGGTGAAAAAGGAAATACCCCACATAATAACTAGAGAGAAACTCTCTGAGAGATTACTTTCTGATGTGTGACTTCATCACACAGAGTTCCACCCTTCTCTTTTTCGAACACATTGCTAACACTGTTGTTGTGAATTCTGCAAAGTGATATTTGGGAGCCCATTGAGGGCTATGGTGAAAAAGGAAATATCCTCAGATCAAAACTGGAAAGAAGCCTTCTGAGAAACTTCATTGCCATGTGTGAATGCAACTCACAAAATTACAAGTTTGTCTTCAGTGATCAGTTTGCTAACACAGTTTTCTTGAAATCTGCAATGGGATACTTCTTAGCGCAATGAAGCTTACGGTGACAAAGGAAATATCCTCAGATGAAAACTAGAAAGAAGCTTTCTTAGAAACTTCTTAGTGATGTGTGAATTCATCTCACAGAGTTACACATATGTTTAGTGGAACAGTCCATTAACACTGCGAATTCGTCTCACAGAGTTACATCTTAGACCTCAGGAAGCAGTTTGCTAACACTCTTTTCGTGGAATCTCCAAACTCATATTTGGGAGCCCATAGGGGCCCATGGTGAAAAAGGAAATATCCTCGGATAATAACGAGAGAGAAGCTTTCTGAGAGATTGCTTTCTGATGTGTGACTTCATCACACAGAGTTCCACCCTTCCATTCTTGGAACAGTTTGCTAACACAGTTGTCGTCAATTCTGCAAAGTGATATTTGGGAGCTCTTAGGGACACATGGTGAAAAAGGAAATATCCTCACATAATAAGTAGAGAGAAGCTTTCTGAGAGATTGCTTTCTGATGTGTGTCTTCATCAAACAGAGTTCCATCCTTCCTTTCTTGGAACAGTTTGCTAACACTGTTGTCGCGGATTCTGCAAAGTGATATTTGGTAGCCCATGGAGGGCTATGGTGAAAAATTAAATATCCTCAGTACAAAACTGGAAAGAAGCCATCTGAGCAACTTCATTACCCTGTGTGAATTCTATTAACCGTGTTACACATTTCCCTTCAGTGTTCAGTGTGCTAAAACAGTTTTCTGGAAATCTGTAGTTGGATATTTCTTAGCGCATTGAAGCTTACGGTGACAACGGAAATATCCTCAGATGAAAGCTAGAAAGAAGCATTCATAGAAACTTCTTGGTGATGTATGAATTCACCTTACAGAGTTACACTTATGTTTCGTGGAGCAGTCCATTAACACTGCCTTTGAGGAAGCTGAGAAGGGCTTCTTTGGATCGCATTGAGGCCTACGCTGATAAAGGAAATATCATCAGTTCAAAATGTGAAAGAAGCTTTCTGAGAAAGTTGTTTCTGATCTTTAAATCATCTCACAGAGTTACAAATTGGAACTCAGGAAGCAGCTTGCTAACACTCATTTCGTGGAATCTGCAAAGTGATATTTCGGAGTCCATA